>NC_053027.1:135193096-135373904 GCF_003073215.2 Triticum urartu | reverse complement strand
GTTCTACCCGGAAGTCATCACTGAAATTACAACAAGAAATATGAAGTAATTAGTATTTTTTTCCATGGACATATGACCGCCGGCCAGTTGCCTTTGTGCTCATGACGGTGTTGTACCAATGAATTGACTCCATCACTGTAGCGACCTGGAAGAACATCAACTGTTTGTGGAGTTGGGAATTTCTTCTCCGAGGAGAGAAATGTTTAGTACATTTCCAAATCACTCCACTGTCCTGCCGGACAAAGATGAGTTTAATATGGCCCGTCGACACAAAGAAGGCCTGCTATCACATACCGCTTATTGGGCTGTAACATTAGTCTCATTCCAACGCCACATATCCAACAAAGAAGCTTATACCAAAGAGAAAGCTACAAATTGGATGATTGATCCCTATGAAATTGATGTTACACATATTTTATTTCAAAAAGGGGATTACCCGGGCCTCTGCATCAAATGATGCACACATTCATATTATTAAACATAAATCAAGTTCCAAACACGGAGTTCCAGACTTATTTCATCAAGTAGTTTTCTTGTATTTGAACTCAATTCCTTCAATTTCTCTGAGCCGTGAGCTTATATCAGCGGTGAGCTCATCTACATTCTGCGTTGTGAACTCATTTAGTTTTATCTATGAACTCATTAGGTGAACTCATCACGGTTTTTTGGCAGATGTGAACTTATTTCATATTCATCTATGAATCATTGTTGAAGTGTCTGTATATCTCTCCCATGCCAATGTACAGAAATTTGAGGTCTACATACTTTTGCCACTTCTACCTACAATTCCATTGCTGTCTTTGAATAAGCTACAGCAAGTGCAACAAAACGGATTGCAACAAGTAGCTTATGGACTGAAATTTGTGGTATTATTCATTTGTCGTATTGTCGCTCAGTTCATCCTGGTTGTGAAGCTAAACGTGACAAGGCCCGTAAGGGTTCGATTTTTCTGGTTTTTTGGAATTTTTTTACCCTTGCTGATTGAGCGACACGTGTGCACAGTGGCTTTCGTGAAATGGTTGATTGCTCTCTTGGTTGCTCACTTGGACTGTGCATGTTTCTTCTAGAGGTGCATGGGCTTATATTGTCTCATGTGGAAAGATGGTATGAGTGCATGGGCTGATTTTGTCTCATGTGAGAAAAAAATATTAGCTGCATGGGATGTTGTATGGGCTGGTATATGTGTGCTGCTACATGGCTCATGCATGCATGCATGTGTCCACCTTTGCATGTTTGGAGTTCCACGTTTGCACATCGTTTGTGTTCTGGGTCCTTCTTTGCTTGCCTATAAGTAGCTCCTTGTCGTGTTCTTCTCTTATGTGTCAAACCACTCCTCACCTATAGGCCCATCTCTCCTCCTGATGCTGCCCTCCAGCCTCCACCCAAGATCCCATGGTGCGCCTGGTTGCCGCTCCGTCTGGCCGGCCGGGAGGTGCGTGCAAGCTACACCATGAATCAGGAGAGCCGCATGCCATCGTCTTCTCATGGATCTTCCTTGGCTCCGGCTCTGTCCCTGGCCTCCAAGGCGGATACATGGTGGTGGCCTTCCCATGGTCCAAGGTGGCACGCCTGCAGTTGGCACTGGATAGCTCGCTGCCCTGCCGCTCTCCATCCTAATCGACTCCCCTCGGTCTTCCCCAACTTCGGCCCCGGCAACAGGTCCCGTTCATCTCCCTTTCCTCTCCTCTGGTGTGTGTGGTTTCCTTGTACGAGTAGACGAGTTATTAGTACTAGAATTTCATCAGATCTAAAGTTGGGTGCATATGCTACAAATTCCTAATCTAAGAAGAATGTTCAGGCATTGCGTGCATGTCTGTGCTGAGGACACAAATTTGGGGGTCCAGCTCCGTGTGTGAATGTGCAAGGAATTCGGAACCTGCATCTTTAATATGACATGGTATATTTATTCTTAATCTCTCCATTACGTTTTGTGTTTCATTTTTCTCGATGGAAGTAATTGTGGTTTAATTTCACATGGTTTTTGAACAAATAAACACATGATGTGCTGAATAGCTGACATGCAGAGGAAATGGTACAGCTTGATGACTATTTTACTACTAAATTATTCTCAGGTATTTATTGTTCCTTTTGTGATAGTTTTCTCTCTCCTAAAAATAAAATGAATCATTTTTAATTCTTTGAACAAGTTTGCCTAAAGTAGGGCGCTCAGCCATTGAGGCATTATCAATTTCTTTTAGAAGCTTCGCAAAATCTGCTCTTGTACTAAAGAAATCTAATGTAGATTTGTTAGCCTTATAGGGTACTATATGCTGAACACATGATATTAAATATACAGTAAATTGCACTGTGAAGTGAGTATGTATATACTATCCACACAGGATTGCCATTTTGGAGATGTTGCTGGGATCATCATGGATTGGGATGCATTCTGATAATAAGATATTAGGTATTGATATGTGATATGTATGTCACACTTGACTTCATCATCCTTTGTTTTTAGATGTATTCTTTAGGCATACATTAATGTGGTAGCTTGGTCATATTCTGTAGCTAATTTAGTCACCAAATACTCGGATTTTTTCCCGACTCCCATTATAAAGAACTTCCACTTGCCATCTCTACATGGATTTTCTTTTTGCTACCGATTTTGGCTAAAGGTTTTTCGGCTCTCATCTCTATATGGATATGCTTTTTTCAGGTTAGTAGTTTAGGAGTTCCTGCCAACACTGGTTTTTGGAAGTTATACTCCCTTCACCAGTTGGGCTTAACAAGGACATAATTAATTCTCTGTTGGTAATTAGAAGGAAAAAAAAATGGTTGGAGAAAACTTCTCTTTTGCTTAATTGTTTGCTTCATAATTTTAGTAATTTTTTTTCAATTTTTTTCAGGTTAGTAGTATGGGAGTACCTGTCAAGACCGACTTTTGGAAGTTATGCTAGCATCATCAGTTGGGCTTTCTATACAAAACTAGACTCAATATAATTTATTTTGGTGCTTGCGATGAGTATTAGACAGAGGGGTGATGACCACATAGTTCACCCAGTGTATCTGTTCATGTATGTCATTAATTATCTAATTAGACAAAAAAAACTCTCTCTGTATGGTGTTTGTGATGATGCTGTCAATTCACTAAACACTAAAATACCAGGTTGTGATTTTCAAATCTAGCAAATTAATTTTCTCTATTGCTTCTTTTCCAGACAGAAGTTTTAGTCTATTCTGTTCCATGAGTCTTACTGTCAAAAAAATATATGGTAGCATCAGAAGTTGTCCCCGTCAGATAGAACACTGCCTAATAGATTCATTCTATTACTGTATAGCCATGGTGATAAAAATATTCAGATAACAAGAAACAATTCTGTCAAATATTCTTAGTGGAGATACTGTTGCGGTCTATAAGAAAAAAATGTTAATTATTTAATTAAACAGAAAACTATGTTATTTATACCAACAGATGCTAAACAATCAGACTACCTGACACAAAAGTATATATATACATTAGTTAAATTTCATTCCAAAAATAGATGATGTAGTGGTAGATGTTAATCGTACAAGAACACGAGGATGACAAACATAAATTAATCACATATATTATCATCACAGGTCGATCTAACTGGTGGTAGTTATTCTTTGCACTGAAAACAAAGTGGAATCAAACGATTCAAACAACCAAAAAGAAGGAAACAAAGGATGCTTACGGATCTGAATGAGTTAGGGCGCTCCACTACTTGCAAGTAGATCCAGTGACTCAGTGGCAGAGCTACTCTCGGTGACGCCAGGAAGCCACCCTGGTTCTACCCGGAAGTCATCACTGAAATTACAACAAGAAATATGAAGTAATTAGTATTTTTTTCCATGGACATATGACCGCCGGCCAGTTGCCTTTGTGCTGATGCCGGTGTTGTACCAATGAATTGACTCCATCATTGTAGCGACCTGAAAGAACATCAACTGTTTGTGGAGTTGGGAATTTCTTCTACGAGGAGAGAAATGTTTAGTACGTCTCCAAATCACTCCACTGTCCTGCCGGACAAAGATGAGTTTAATATGGCCCGTCGACACAGAGAAGGCCTGCTATCACATACCGCTTATTGGGCTGTAACATTAGTCTCATTCCAACGCCACATATCCAACAAAGAAGCTTATACCAAAGAGAAATCTACAAATTGGATGATTGATCCCTATGAAATTGATGTTACACATATTTTATTTCAAAAAGGGGATTACCCGGGCCTCTGCATCAAATGATGCACACATTCATATTATTAAACATAAATCAAGTTCCAAACACGGAGTTCCAGACTTATTTCATCAAGTAGTTTTCTTGTATTTGAACTCAATTCCTTCAATTTCTCTGAGCCGTGAGCTTATATCAGCGGTGAGCTCATCTACATTCTGCGTTGTGAACTCATTTAGTTTTATCTATGAACTCATTAGGTGAACTCATCACGGTTTTTTGGCAGATGTGAACTTATTTCACATTCATCTATGAATCATTGTTGAAGTGTCTGTATATCTCTCCCATGCCAATATACAGAAATTTGAGGTCTACATACTTTTGCCACTTCTACCTACAATTCCATTGCTGTCTTTGAATAAGCTATAGCAAGTGCAACAAAACAGATTGCAACAAGTAGCTTATGGACTAAAATTTGTGGTATTATTCATTTGTCGTATTGTCGCTCAGTTCATCCTGGTTGTGAAGCTAAACGTGACATGCTATTCTTGACGTAATTTCCAAATTGCAATCCATAATCAAGCAAAAGACTACAATAAATGTGACTTACATGTTGCTTGCATTCAACACCTTCAGGACCTGCACACGCATCCATCTCCTCCTCCGGCCGTTGCTGCCATTAAGCCACTTACTCAGGACCTACACAAGGCATCCACCTTATCTTCAGCACCAGTCTCGCCACTAGAATGCTTCTCCAGCAGGGGAGGGCGATCTGCGCGATGCGCGTAGGGGAGGGCAAGCACCCGCGGAGAGCTGCGCTGTCGCGCACGGGCGTGGGGGAGAACCCGCGGCAGGCTGCGGTGGCTTGTGTAGGTATCCGCGAGGCGAGGACGAGCTGCGCCGGCGCCTACAGACATGGACGAGCACCGGCGACGAACCACAGTGGCTCGCGCAGGCATCAGCAAGGCATGGGCCTTCAGCAGGGGAGCTACGGTTGCTCGCACACGTGTGGGCAAGCTATGGCGGAGAGATGCGGTGGCTTCCGCAAGCAGCAGTGGGGTACGGCGACGAGCTAGCCCGAGAGAAATCCTTATCCAACCAGTCCACACACATCAGATAAGGTTAGATAGCATCAGGGGCACTTTGGTCCTTTCAAGTGCTAGAAAATGGAAAAGAAAAAAAAGAAATGGCATGGTAATGAAAGTGCACTGAACTGGGTGGCATTTTTATGAAGTAAGTACTGTTAAAAGCAGAGAATAACCTATTTTCTTCTAAAAAACAATATAACTCTTACTTTTTTTGTCGGGTTGGCTCACGCCCAAACTGGGCCACAAGGCAGTCAACTGCTTCAGACTAACTAATATCAATTAGTTGATTCGGCATTTTTTTGCACTGCCTAGCCTCGATTTGTTTTTCATATGAAGTGACTCACATGCTAATTAATTCTTCCTCCCACCTCGCTTATGTTGGTTTTGATTAATTAAAACTTATTCTGCCAGTCAACAATGTATAGATATGTTGACTTTTATCTTTCTATACTATTTATCTTTCGCTCCTCTACTGCACCGAATTCATTGTAGTGGTCAAGCAAAAAAGAAAACTTCAGTTTAAACACTTTGTTTGAAAAGAAATAAAGATACATGCGTCTAAGTTTACAACATTATTAAACAAACAAAGTAGCTCTCATGTCCACTTTATATTCTGTCAGAGAAATCAAGGCAAACAAGGATTCTTAAAATAAAAAAGGTTATCTCTAATTTCAAGATAGTTTGCAATCCGTTGAGATCTAGGACATTCATCAATTCAAAATGGACTAAGTTTGAATGAAATGAAAGCAACTTCAACATTGTGTACATAGGGAACAAACCACCAAGAACCAAAGCATAAGAACTAGCCTCATCTCTTTACCACTACATCACTGAGACAAACCCAGCTGGACGATCAACATCTTATCTAAAAAAAGAACAAGAGCTTTATAATTCTGTGTCCAGTAGCCACTATCACTATCTACTGTAGATCACTTATGCACGTACCAACTAGATGTATTCTTTTCTTGTATGAACTACTTTGCAATGAATCAAGTCTTGGGACGAGTTACCAAATATTACCAAAAAAACAAATAGTTTGTAAATTCATGTGGCGCGGCGTGCCGCCGCGTACTACCTGCTAGTATAAAGGATGGAGGGAGGAGGAGGCCGGCCCTCAGAGGGCGCGCCGAAAGTGTGGAGTCCTACTAGGACTCCCTAGTCCTAGTAGGATTCCACCTCTCACATGGAATAGGAAAAAGGGAAGGGAGAAGGAGAAGGAAGGAAGGGGGCGCCTCCTTTCCCTAGTCCAATTCGGACTAGTCCATGGGGAAGGGGCGCGGCCACCCTTGAGGCCTTTCTCTCCTTCCCGTATGGCCCATTAAGGCCCAAGACGAATTCTCGTAACCCTTCGGTACTCTGAAAAATATCCTAATCACTCGGAACCTTTCCGATGTCCGAATATAGCCTTCCAGTATATTGATCTTTATGTCTCGACCATTTCGAGACTCCTCATCATGTCCCCGATCTCATCCGAGACTCCGAACAAACTTCGGTCATCAAATCACATAACTCATAATAGAAATCATCACAGAACGTTAAGCGTGCGGACCCTACGGGTTCGAGAACTATGTAGACATGACCGAGACTCATCTCCAGTCGATAACCAATAGCGGAACCTGGATGCTCATATTGGTTCCTACATATATACTACGAAGATCTTTATCGGTCAAACCGCATAACAACATACGTTGTCCTCTTTGTCATCGGTATGTTACTTGCCCGAGATTCGATCGTTGGTATCTCAATACCTAGTTCAATGTTGTTACCGGCAAGTCTCTTTACTCTTTCCATAATGCATCATCCCGCAACTAACTCATTAGTCACATTGCTTGCAAGGCTTATAGTGATGTGCATTACCGAGAGGGCCGAGAGATACCTCTCCGATAGATGGAGCGACAAATCCTAATCTCAATCTATGCCAACTCAACAAACACCATTGGAGACACCTGTAGAGCATCTTTTTAATCACCCAGTTACGTTGTGACGTTTGATAGCACACAAGGTGTTCCTCCAGTATTCGGGAGTTGCATAATCTCATAGTCATAGGAACATGTATAAGTCATGAAGAAAGTAGTAGCAATAAAACTGAACGATCATTATGCTAAGCTAACGGATGGGTCTTGTCCATCACATCATTCTCTAATGATGTGATCCCATTCATCAAATGACAACACATGCCCATGGCTAGGAAACTTAACCATCTTTGATTAACGAGCTAGTCAAGTAGAGGCATACTAGGGACACTCTGTTTGTCTATGTATTCACACATTTACTAAGTTTCCGGTTAATACAATTCTAGCATGAATAATAAACATTTATCATGATATAATGAAATATAATTAACAACTTTATTATTGCCTCTAGGGCATATTTCCTTCAGTCTCCCACTTGCACTAGAGTCAATAATCTAGTTCACATTGTCATGTGATTTAACACCAATAGTTCACATCTCCATGTGAATAACACCCAAAAGGGTTTACTAGAGTCAATAATCTAGTTCACATCGCTATGTGGTTAACACCCAAAGAGTGATCATGTTTTGCTTGTGAGATAAATTTAGTCAACGGGTCTGCCACATTCAGAGCCATATTTATTTTGCAAATTTTCTATGTCTACAATGCTTTGCATAGAGCTACTCTGTTGGGGAACGCTGTAATTTCAAAAAAAAATCCTGTGCACACGCAAGATCATGGTGATGCATAGCAACGAGAGGGGAGAGTATCGTCTACGTACCCTCGTAGACCGTAAGCGAAAGCGTTATGACAACGTGGTTGATGTAGTCGTACATCTTCACGATCAACCGATCTAGTACCGAAGATACGACACCTCCGCGACCTGCACATGTTCAGCTCGGGGACATCCCACGAACTCACGATCTAGTAGAGCTTCGAGGGAGAGCTTCGTCAGCACGACGGCGTGATGACGATGATGATGTTGCTACCGGAACAGGGCTTCGCCTAAGCACCGCTACGATATTACCGAGGTGGATTATGGTGGAGAGGGGCACCGCACACGGCTAAAGATCAATGATCAACTTGTGTGTTTCTGGGGTGCCCCTCCTCCCTCGTATATAAAGGAGTGGAGGAGGGGGAGGGTTGGCCCTCCTATGGCGTGCCCCATGGGGAGTCCTACTCCCACGGGGAGTAGGATTCCCCCCTTTCCATGTATTAGGAGTAGGAGAAGGAAGGAGGAAAGAGGGTGAAGGAAAGGGGGGCGCCCTCCCCTTCCTAGTCCAATTCGGACTAGAGGGGGAGTGGCGCGCGGCCTGCCCTGGCAGACCCTCCGCTCTTTTCACTAAGGCCCATAAGGCCCATTAAACTCCCCGGGGGGTTCCGGTAACCCCCTGGTACTCTGGTATATGCCCGAACTTCACTCGGAACCCTTCCGATGTCCAAACATAGTCGTCCAATATATCGATCTTTATGTCTTGACCATTTCGAGACTCCTCGTCATGTCCGTGATCAAATCCGGGACTCCGAACTACCTTAGGTACATCAAAACACATAAACTCATAATACCGATCGTCACCGAACGTTAAGCGTGCGGACCCTACGGGTTCGAGAACTATGTAGACATGACCGAGACATGTCTCCGGTCAATAACCAATAGCGGAACCTGGATGCTCATATTGGTTCCTACATATTCTACGAAGATCTTTATCGGTCAAACCGCATAACGATATACGTTGTTCCCTTTGTCATCGGTATGTTACTTGCCCGAGATTCGATCGTCGGTATCTCAATACCTAGTTCAATCTCGTTACCGGCAAGTCTCTTTACTCGTTCCATAATGCTACATCCCATAACTAACTCATTAGCTACATTGCTTGCTAGGCTTATAGTGATGTACATTACCGAGAGGGCCGAGAGATACCTCTCCGACAATCGGAGTGACAAATCCCAATCTTGATCCATGCCAATTCAACAAACACCATCGGAGACACCTATAGAGCACCTTTATAATCACCCAGTTACGTTGTGACGTTTGGTAGCACACAAAGTGTTCCTCCGGTACTCGGGAGTTGCATGATCTCATAGTCATAGGAACATGTATAGTTATGGAGAAAGCAATAGCAACAAACTAAACGATCATCGTGCTAAGCTAACGGATGGGTCAAGTCAATCACATCATTCTCTAATGATGTGATCCCATTAATCAAATGACAACTCATGTCTATGGTTAGGAAACATAACCATCATTGATTCAACGAGCTAGTCAAGTAGAGGCAAACTAGTGACACTCTGTTTGTCTATGTATTCACACATGTACTAAGTTTCTGGTTAATACAATTCTAGCATGAATAATAAACATTTATCATGATATAAGGATATATGAATAACAACTTTATTATTGCCTCTAGGGCATATTTCCTTCAGTTTCCCACTTGCACTAGAGTCAATAATCTAGATTACATTGTAATGATTCTAACACCCATGGAGTCTTGGTGCTGATCATGTTTTGCTCGTGAGAGAGGCTTAGTTAACGGGTCTGCAACATTCAGATCTGTATGTATGTTGCAAATCTCTATGTCTCCCTCCTTGACTTGATCGCGGATGCAATTGAAGCGTCTCTTATGTGCTTGGTTCTCTTGTGAAATCTGGATTCCTTTGCCAAGGCAATTGCTCCAGTATTGTCACAAAAGATTTTCATTGGACCCAATGCACTAGGTATGACACCTAGATCGAATATGAACTCCTTCATCCAGACTCCTTCATTTGCTGCTTCTGAAGCAGCTATGTATTCCGCTTCACACGTAGATCCGACCATGACGCTCTGCTTGGAACTGCACCAACTGACAGCTCCACTATTTAATAAAAACATGTATCCGGTTTGTGACTTAGAGTCATCTAGATCACTGTCAAAGCTTGCATCGACATAACCGTTTACGACGAGCTCTTTGTCACCTCCATATACGAGAAACATATCCTTAGTCCTTTTCAGGTATTTCAGGATGTTCTTGACCGCTGTCCAGTGATCCACTCCTGGATTACTTTGGTACCTCCCTGCTAAACTTATAGCAAGGCACACATCAGGTCTGGTACACAGCATTGCATACATGATAGAGCCTGTGGCTGAAGCATAGGGAACACCTTTCATTTTCTCTCTATCTTCTGCAGTGGTCGGGCATTGAGTCTGACTCAACTTCACACCTTGTAATACATGCAAGAACCCTTTCTTTGCCTGATCCATTTTGAACTTCTTCAAAACTTCATCAAGGTATTGCTTTGTGAAAGTCCAATTAAGCATCTTGATATATCTCTATAGATCTTGATGCCTAATATATAAGCAGCTTCACCGAGGTCTTCCATTGAAAAATTCTTATTCAAGTATCCTTTTATGCTATTCAGAAATTCAGTATCATTTCTGATCAACAATATGTCATCTACATATAATATCAGAAATGCTACGGAGCTCCCACTCACTTTCTTGTAAATACAGGCTTCTCCAAAAGTCTGTACAAAACCATATGCTTTGATCACACTATCAAAGCGTATATTCCAACTCCAAGAGGCTTGCAACAGTCCATAAATGGATCGCTGGAGCTTGCACACTTTGTTAGCACCTTTTGGATCGACAAAACCTTCTGGTTGCATCATATACAACTCTTTTTTAAGATATCCATTAAGGAATGCAGTTTTGACATCCATTTGCCAAATTCCATAATCATAAAATGCAGCAATTGCTAACATGATTCGGACGGACTTAAGCAACGCTACTGGTGAGAAGGTCTCATCGTATTCAACTCCTTGAATTTGTCGAAAACCTTTTGCAACAAGTAGAGCTTTGTAGACAGTAATATTACCATCAGCGTCAGTCTTCTTCTTGAAGATCCATTTATTCTCTATGGCCTGCCGATCATCGGGAAAGTCAACCAAAGTCCACACTTTGTTTTCATACATGGATCCCATCTCAGATTTCATGGCCTCAAGCCATTTTGCGGAATCTGGGCTCATCATCGCTTCCTCATAGTTCGTAGGTTCGTCATGGTCAAGTAACGTGACTTCCAGAATAGGATTACCATACCACTCTGGTGGGGATCTTACTCTGGTTGACCTACGAGGTTCGGTAGTAACTTGATCAGAAGTTTCATGATCATCATCATTGGCTTCCTCACTTACTGGTGTAGGAATAACTGGAACTGATTTTAGTGATGAACTATCCCATAAGGGAGAAGGTACAATTACCTCGTCAAGTTCTACTTTCCTCCCACTCACTTCTTTCGAGAGAAACTCCTTCTCTAGAAGGATCCATTCTTAGCAACGGATATCTTGCCTTCGGATCTGTGATAGAAGGTGTACCCAACAGTCTCCTTTGGGTATCCTATGAAGACACATTTCTTCAATTTGGGTTCGAGCTTATCAGGTTGAAGCTTTTTCACATAAGCATCGCAGCCCAAAACTTTAAGAAACGGCAACTTGGGTTTCTTGCCAAACCAGAATTCATAAGGTGTCATCTCGACGGATTTAGATGGTGCCCTATTTAACGTGAATGCAGCCATCTCTAAAGTATAACCCCAAAATGATAGCGGTAAATCAGTGAGAGACATCATAGATCGCACCATATCTAATAAAGTGCGGTCATGACGTTTGGACACACCATTACGTTGTGGTGTTCTAGGTGGCGTGAGTTGTGAAACTATTACGCATTGTTTCAAATGAAGTCCAAACTCATAACTCAAATATTCACCTCCACGATCAGATCGTAGAAACTTGATTTTATTGTTACGATGATTTTCCACTTCACTCTAAAATTCTTTGAACTTTTCAAATGTTTCAGACTTATGTTTCATTAAGTAGATATACCCATATCTGCTCAAATCATCAGTGAAGGTGAGAAAATAACGATATTCGCCGTGAGCTTCAATGTTCATTGGACCACATACATCAGTATGTATGATTTCCAATAACTCTGTTGCTTGCTCCATTTTTCCGGAGAACGGAGTTTTAGTCATCTTGCCCATGAGGCATGGTTCATAAGTACCAAGTGATTCATAACTGTGACGCCCTCGATTCTATCGTACACTAACCATGCACGCAAATGTGTACGATCAAGATCAAGGACTCACGGGAAGATATCACAACACAACTCTAGACACAAATTGAAATAGTACAAGCTTTATATTACAAGCCAGGGGCCTCAAGGGCTCGAATACATCAGCTCGAATACAAATGAGTCAGCGGAAGCAACAATATCTGAGTACAGACATAAGTTAAACAAGTTTGCCTTAAGAATACTAGCACAAAAGCAACAACGATCGAAAAGGCAAGGCCTCCTGCCTGGGATCCTCCTAACTACTCCTAGTCGGCGGCGGCCTCCACGTAGTAGTAAGCATCGCCGGTGGCATCTGGCTCCTGGGCTCCGACAACTTGTTGCATCAACCGAAAGGAAGAAGAAAGGGGAAAAGGGGGAGCAAAGCAACCGTGAGTACTCATCCAAAGTACTCACAAGACTTACATCGGATCTAAACTAAGTATGCGTCTGTATCAAACGAATGGGTTGTATCTATGGACTAAACTTCAGAATGCCAGAAGAGAAGGGGAAATTCTAGCCTATCGAAGACTAGCATCTTCAAGCATCTTGCAACACTAGGAGAGTACAAATCAACATAATGTAAAGTAGTAGTAGTGTTGTAAACCTCGACCAAAGATCCTTTCTCGACTCCCTACGAGTAAGCAATCCCAAAACCATACTATCCAGTTATCACCTCAAGTATCCAGTTCTAGTTGTATCGACCGGGATACAACTCCAAGTGTCCGTTACCGTACGACAGGCTATCAATAGATGTTTTCTTCCCTGCAGGGGTGCACCAACTTAGCCACCACGCTCGATTAACTCCGGACGGACACACTTTCCTGGGTCATGCCCGACCTTGGCCAAACAATACACCGCAACCCGACCTTGGCCAAACAATACACCGCAACCCGACCTAGGCTTAATAGAGAGGTCGGCACCTCAGACTAAACCTATGCCCCCAGGGGTCATGGACCATCGCCCCGGGAACTCCTGCACGTTGCGAACGCGGCCGGTGAGCAGACCTAGCTACCTCCTTCAAAAAGGCAGGTGCTTACCAGTCCAACCCGGCGCACGTCACTCAGTCGCTGACGTCTATTAAGCTTCGACTGATGCATACGATGCAGAACGCCCATACAATACCCATGTGATGGTTAGTGCTATTAGGCCAGAGGCCCCTCAGGTCAAATATCCAAACCGTTAGTGTGTTGGTAGTGCGGTCACGGGCAGAGACTCACGAAAGATGTGACCCCGTCGCCCCATCTCGAGTACTTGCGGCAAGGGCTAAGAATGCCCGACCACGCCTCGTAAGTATCTTGCGGGCACTTTCCAGGTTAACCCGACTCCACATCACTCGCTATTAAGCTCGTGCGGGTACCCCTCAGGGCCGACCCGTCTTTAGTAACATGGTTCAGTGTAAAGTCATAGTAACCATAGTAACTGTGTGTCTAACACTGTCGGTGTCAAAACCGGCGGATCTCGGGTAGGGGGTCCCGAACTGTGCGTCTAGGCCGGATGGTAACAGGAGACAAGGGACACGAAGTTTTACCCAGGTTCAGGCCCTCTTGATGGAGGTAAAACCCTACGTCCTGCTTGATTAATATTGATGATATGGGTGTTACAAGAGTAGATCTACCACGAGATCAGAGAGGCTAAACCCTAGAAGCTAGCCTATGGTATGATTGTATGTTGGGATTGTTGTCCTACGGACTAAAACCCTTCGGTTTATATAGACACCAGAGAGGGTTAGGGTTACACAAGGTCGGTTACAAAGGAGGAGATATCCATATACGTATTGCCTAGCTTGCCTTCCACGCCAAGTAGAGTCCCATCCGGACACGAGACGAAGTCTTCAATCTTGTATCTTCATAGTCTAACAGTCCGGCCAATGGAGATAGTCCAGCTATCCGGAGACCCCCTAATCCAGGACTCCCACAGTAGCCCCTGAACCAGGCTTCAATGACGATGAGTCCGGCACGCAGTATTGTCTTCGGCATTGCAAGGCGGGTTCCCTCTCCGAATACATGACAGAAGAAGTTGAATATGAGGATAGTGTCCGACCCTGCAAAATAAGTTCCACATTTCACCGTAGAGAGAATAATGTTTTCGCAGATCTAATCCGCTAGCTTGTTTTGGCAACATGACGTTATGTCATGGCCCGGTGATTATTCAAACCGTTTCTTTTAACCAGCCCCGCACATAATGCGAGGCAGTTTTTCGACACGTCTTGTCAAAGCAGAGATCGTGTCCCCTTATTACGGCATTCTCATCAATACGGGTGTGGGTAACCCAACCGCGCCATTAATTACGGTGCTTGGGGGATAAGCGAGTTTACCAGGCAAGTGGGGACGCTTAGTTTTGTCCGCCCATATAAAGGGATAAGGATTCACCTTTCTATCCACGCCTTCTTCCTCCTCTGCTCATCCGCTCCCGCACACTCGAGCTCTAGCGCCCAAGTCCTCACTTCCGTCTCAACCTTCTCCAACCATGTCCGGAGCAGGAGGCAAGTGGATGGTCTCCTCCGTCACGGAGGGAGACGTCAAGAAACTGAGGAGAGCCGGATACCTGCCCGACGACATCACGCACCGGCTCCCAGATGAGGGACAGCTCATCCCCACCCTCGAGCCCCATGGGAGGGTGGTATTCCTCACCCATTTCCTCCGCGGACTGGGATTCCCTCTCCATCCCTTTGTCTGGGGGCTCATGTTCTATTACGGCCTGGATTTCCACGATCTGGCGCCGAACTTCATCCTCAACATCTCGGTGTTTATCGTCGTGTGCGAGGCCTTCCTCCGCATCAAGCCCCACTTCGGCTTATGGCTAAAGACCTTCAATGTCAAGCCGAAGGTAGTGAGCGGCCGCCAGGCGGAGTGCGGAGGCGCCATGGTGGGAAAGATGCCCAACATCACATGGCTCGAGGGCACCTTCGTGGATACCATAAAGGGGTGGCAATCGGGGTGGTTCTATATCACCGAGCCGCACGACCCCGCATGGGTAGCGGCCCCCGAGTTCTGATCTGGCATCCCCATGCGGCTCACCTCCTGGAAAGAGAAGGGCCTGTCCTGGGGTAATTCAAAAGAGCTGACCGGACTCCAGTCATGTATTCAGAACATGGTGGACAAGAAGCTCAAGCTTTTCAACATAGTCCAGGTTATGCTCGTCCGCCGGATACTCCCGTGCCAACAACGAGAGTTTACCTTGTGGGAGTTCAATCCGGCGCAGCACCGAACTCTGAATAGGCTCTTCGATACGACTCATGAAGATGCCTGGAGGGTGCTGTTCAAGAGCGCTGAGGTCCCTCCCCCCATCACCGAGGATCGCGGATTCAGCGCGAAGCGCCACGCCAGTGCGGTAAGTTGTTTTACCTTTCACAGGATACTTGTTTTCTATATAGATTGACTCTATGCGGGATCTGAACTCCCGTAATTCTGTCAGGACTGGCAGAAGATGGCCGGACAGATTGACTATCCGGCTCCCTTGCCCGAAGGCCCCGCAGACCCTCTTCTGATGAAGATGCTGACTCCGGCCCCTTATAAGGTGCCGGAGAAGACCAAGAAGGCCAAGGGAGCTCGAAAGAGTTCCCGACACCAGGCATCGTCGGACTCACTGTCCGATGACTCTGGGGCTCACTCTTCCCCCGAAGACGAGGAAGAGGAAGAAGAGGCTCCCCCACCGACTGGGGGAGACAAGAAAAGGAAGGCCGCCCCAACTGGGGAGGCCGGAGGGTTCAAGAAGGGAAGGACGCTCCTTCCGGACAGCTCCACCGCCGCCAACGAAAGTGAAGATGAGTGGTTGCCCAGGGCCAAGCCCCAGGGGAGATCGTAAGTATTCGGATACCAAAGTAACCCATAGAATTCCTTTGTCGCATTGCTTTCCCTAACGCCGAACTCAATTGTGCAGGCCGCCCCGAGCCAATATCGAGGTATCCTCGGACGGCTCCCTGGGCTCGTTGGACATGGATAGCGATCCAGTCCCGACCGCCACCTCCCCTCATCCAGCCGACGACGCCGAGGTGCTGTCTCAAGAGGCACCGGATCGAGGGGGGACAGTCCCGGAGGCGCCTCAAGGCGACCTTCCGGACTCCGGGAGCCGAGGGGATGGGGTCCCCGAGAGCTCCGAGTTCGGCCCTCAGCCGAACACCGCGCCGGACCCTCCAACGGTTCCGGGCTCGGGCAGGCGGTCTCCTTCTAAGAGGGGTGAGACGCCTGTGCCGGCGACCTCTGTCCATCCAGAGGTGCCGGACAATATGTTGGAAGCGCTTCGAAGTGCTTCCATCGTGGAGGAGCACCACACTATCATGAGTGCGGTGATCCAGAAGGTTCAGTCCGCCAAGAGTGGATTGACTGAAGCCTGTCCTAGCCTTCTAACAGGCTTCGAGGTAAGTGTTTTAAAATGTAGTAGAAATATTACCGCATAAACAGTAGCCCCTGATGCTTTGTTCGGTGTTCACAAAGAAAAGCCGAACAGAGGATCAAATAATATCACAGGAGTCTAATATAAGTATGTCAATATGCATATGCAGGCTTCGCTGCTGGCGTCTACCGCACTAACTGCGGAGGTCGCCGTACTGAAGGAGGCCCTCGAGGGGTCCCAGAAAGAGCTCGGCCTTGCTAAGAGGCAGCTCGAGGAGAACAAGGGTAAGTAATACCCTGTCTGTAGATGAGAAAAAGGACGCGATTGCTAAATGATAGGATCATTGTATGTTTGCCAGGGGACACGACCGAGGTGGCAACCCTAAAGCAAGCGCTGTCCCAGGCCGAAGAAAAGGCGGCCCAGGAGCGCACCGAGCGAGAGAGGCACGAGGCTCGGGTGGGCGAGGTGCAGCAAGAGCTCCAGGCTCTCGTGACGAAGCACGAGGCATTGGAGCTTGACTTGAAGACGCGAGAGTCTGAGCTTGCCGCGGCCCGTGAGAGCTTGAAGAGTACCAAGGCCGAGGCCCAGAAGGCCCTTCAGGAGATCGACGCAATGAAGAAGATAGCGGCGGGTAAGGCTTTCTATATGCAAAGCAAGCATGTAAAGGTGAATTACCGATTACTTACCCGAATCCGGAGCTCTTCAGGAGCATTCGCAGATTTGCCCCGCAGTGTGTCTGATGCCGCACTATTCTACCAGGCCGAGGACGGAAGCTCGACGGAGAAGTTGTTCTGGTCTCAGTATGCTGAGGCCGAACATCCGGTGCCGATGAGCGACCAGCTGAAGTAGATGGCCGAGCTACATAAGGCGGCCGATCAGGCCATGAAGGGTTTCATAGTCCGGTTGTGGCCTGGCGATGCCCTTCCGAATAGCTTCTTTGGCCTGGTGAGGCAGCTTGTGGATGCCTGCCCACGGCTGGAGGTCGTCAAGCGATCCGTCTACATTGAAGGTGCACGCCGGGCCTTCGCCCATGTAAAAATGTAGTGGGTCAAGCTAGACGCCGTGAAGCTGATCAAGGAGGGCCCGCCGGAGGGCAAGGAGCACCGCCACCCCGAGATGTACTACGAGGGTGTTCTGCCGGGCGCCTGTCTTATCGTGGATGAGTGTTCGCAAAATGTAATATTTGAATGAGACTTGCTCGTTTTGTCCTGTATGTATGAAAACTTGTATCGTATTCTCTATGCAACGCTTGTGCGAATTTAAAATATTACCTTCTGTTTGGCTGTTTATCTAATCTGAGAGATGGCTAGTCCTCGGCTTCTGCCCCCATGCCACGAGTGCTGGGGTGTTCGGGATAAACCTGAGCACTCTTGTTCCCATGTTTGGGTCCTTCGAGGGAGGTGCTCAACACAACGAACAAGGCAACCAGACTAATAATGCTTTATCACTCTCACTTAGCCATAAAATTCTATAATTTTAAATTTCGGCGAAACCCCTGGTATTCGGAAGGCCGAATTCGGGACGCGATACACACCTGTAAGTCGGACGGAGCTGGCCCCTCGCCCTAAGCGGCATAAGTCTTTAGGGACTCGAAAAACCTCGCTGAACAGCGACCAGTCTCTCGCCTTATCATGACAGTCAGTTTTAGCTTTCTCTACTGAGGTGCTCGGCCCGGCAGAACCGGGGCACAATCGCAGTAGTTCTCCTAGCGCTACCTTAGCCGATAGAGCGGAACGTAAGGTACCAAAACATAGGAGCCGGGCAAACCCAACATTTGACCAAAGACATGATTCGGAGCTGATGCATATAATGCTATATGTTTGGGGTGCCGCACTTGTGAAAGTGTTCGGACTTTTCACACCATATTGTGGGGACGTAAGCCCCTGGTGCATTGGCCGTACCAGAGTGTACGGTTGCTAGGCGTCATTAATGAACGCATAGATATGTATATATATAACAAAAATGCGATAATAGTCGTAATGTCATGTATTATATATTAAAAAATTGCATTAAAGCAGAGTGATAAAGATAGTGTAATAAGCAAAAGAGTAGGACTGTGTCCCTTCCAAGGGCGAGCTGAGGAATTATATGAAATCTGTAATCCACCTGGGAATTCCGTAGTTGTCGGCCTCCTTGGTTGCTGTATCATGTGTTCGGCAATAGAGCTGCCGGACAGTGTTTCCAGAGATTGAAGTCCTGAAAGAAAAAGAAAAATAACCAAACGGGAAGCCCCTGGTGTGGTTTAGGCCGCGTTTTGGGGCGTCCGTAGTTGTGCCCCCCTCCCCACCTGTGCCCATGGTATTTTTAATGCGTAATTATGTACGCGCGACACGAATAACGCCGTTGGGCTGGGTTTGGGGTGGCCGGCGTATTGCTACGCGAGCTCAGATCGCGCCAGGAGGTCTGTTTGCCGATTGCCCCGAGCGCGCTTGAAGGTGTCCGGGCTTTGAAACGCCTGTTGGTGAACGTAGCATAAATTCAAAATTTTCTACGCATCACCAAGATCAATCTATGGAGTAATCTAGCAATGAGGGGAAGGAGAGTGCATCTACATACCCTTGTAGATCGCTATGCGGAAGCGTTCAAGAGAACGGGGTTGATGGAGTCGTACTCGTCGTGATCCAAATCACCGATGATCCTAGTGCCGAACGGACGACACCTCCGCGTTCAACACACGTACAGCCCGGCGACGTCTCCCACGCCTTGATCCAGCAAGGAGAGAGGGAGAGGTTGAGGAAGACTCCATCCAACAGCAGCACAACGGCGTGGTGGTGATGGAGGAGCGTGGCTATCCTGCAGGGCTTCGCCAAGCACCGCGGGAGAGGAGAAAGGAGAAAGAGAGGTAGGGCTGCACCAACGGGGAGAGGAACTCATCTCGTGTCTTGGGCAGCCCCAAAACCTCCACTATATATAGGGGCAAGGGGGAGGGGAAGGCGCCCTAAGGTTTCCCCTAGGGGGGGCGGCGGCCAGGGCAGATGGGATCTACCCTTTGGGTGACTTGGCCCCCAAGCCAGGAGGTGGGAACCCTTAGATGGGGCGCCCCAAACCCCTGGTCACGTGGGAATAGGTGAGTGGGGCGCACAGCCCCTTAGTGGGCTGGTTTGCCCCCTTCCCTTGGCCCATGAAGCCCCCAACACTTGCCGGGGCTCCCAAAACACCTTTCGGTCATGCTGGTCATCACCCAGTACCTCCGGAACACTCCCGGACTCCAAAACCCTTCGTCCAATATATCAATCTTTACCTCTGGACCATTCCGGAACTCCTCGTGATGTCCGGGATCTCATCCGGGACTCCGAACTACCTTCGGTAACCACATACAAGCTTCCTTTATAACCCTAGCGTCACCGAACCTTAAGTGTGTAGACCCTACGGGTTCGGGAGACATGCAGACATGACCGAGACGTTCTCCGGTCAATAACCAACAACGGGATCTGGATACCCATGTTGGCTCCCACATGTTCCACGATGATCTCATCGGATGAACCACGATGTCAAGGACTTAATCAATCCCGTATTCAATTCCCTTTGTCTATCGGTATGATACTTGCCCGAGATTCGATCGTCGGGTATCCCTATACCTTGTTCAATCTCGTTACCGGCAAGTCTCTTTACTCGTTCCGTAACACATCATCTCGTGATCAACTCCTTGGTCACATTGCGCACATATGATGATGTCCTACCGAGTGGGCCCAGAGATACCTCTCCGTCACACGGAGTGACAAATCCCAGTCTCGATTCGTGCCAACCCAACAGACACTTTCGGAGATACCCGTAGTGTACCTTTATAGCCACCCAGTTACGTTGTGACGTTTGGCACACCCAAAGCACTCCTACGGTATCCGGGAGTTGCACAATCTCATGGTCTAAGGAAATGATACTTGACATTAGAAAAGCTTTAGCATACGAACTACATGATCTTGTGCTAGGCTTAGGATTGGGTCTTGTCCATCACATCATTCTCCTAATGATGTGATCCCGTTATCAACGACATCCAATGTCCATGGTCAGGAAACCGTAACCATCTATTGATCAACGAGCTAGTCAACTAGAGGCTTACTAGGGACATGGTGTTGTCTATGTATCCACACATGTATCTGAGTTTCCTATCAATACAATTCTAGCATGGATAATAAACGATTATCATGAACAAGGAAATATAATAATAATCAATTTATTATTGCCTCTAGGGCATATTTCCAACAGTCTCCCACTTGCACTAGAGTCAATAATCTAGTTCACATCGATATGTGATTAACACTCAAGGTCACATCCCCATGTGACTAACACCCAAAGAGTTTACTAGAGTCAATAATCTAGTTCACATTACCATGTGATTAACACTCAATGAGTTCTGGGTTTGATCATGTTATGCTTGTGAGAGAGGTTTTAGTCAACGGGATCTGAACCTTTCAGATCCGTGTTGCTTTACAAATCTCTATGTCATCTCCTAGATGCAGCTACCACGTTCTATTTGGAGCTATTCCAAATAACTGTTCTAGCTATACGAATCCAGTTTACTACTCAGAATAATCTGGATTAGTGTCAAAGTTTGCATCGGCGTAACCCTTTACGACGAACTCTTTTACCACCTCCATAATCGAGAAAATTCCTTAGTCCACTAGTTACTAAGGATAACTTTGACCGCTGTCCTGTGATCCATTCTTGGATCACTCTTGTACCCCTTGACTGATTCATGGCAAGGCACACTTCAGGTGCGGTACACAGCATAGCATACTGTAGAGCCTACGTCTTAAGCATAGGGGACGACCTTCGTCCTTTCTCTCTATTCTGCCATGGTCGAGCTTTAAGTCTTAACTTCATACCTTACAACTCAGGCAAGAACTCCTTCTTTGACTGATCCATCTTGAACACCTTCAAGATCATGTCAAGGTATGTGCTCATTTGAAAGTACCATTAAACGTTTTGATCTATCCTTATAGATCTTGATGCTCAATGTTCAAGTAGCTTAATCCAGGCTTTCCATTGAAAAACACTTTCCAAATAACCCTATATGCTTTCCAGAAATTCTACGTCATTTCTGATCAACAATATGTCAACAACATATACTCATCAGAAATTCTATAGTGCTCCCACTCACTTCTTTAGAAATACAAGTTTCTCATAAACTTTGTATAAACCCAAAATCTTTGATCATCTCATCAAAGCATACATTCCAACTCCGAGATGCTTACTCCAGTCCTCAGAAGGATTGCTGGAGCTTTGCATACTTATTAGCATATTTCAGGATTGACAAAACCTTCCGGTTGTATCACATACAACCTTTCCTCAAGAAAAATCGTCGAGGAAACAATGTTTTGACATCCTATCTGCAAGATTTCATAAATAACGCAGTAATCGCTAATATAATTCCAATAGACTCTTAGCATCGCTACGAGTGAGAAAGTCTCACCGTAGTCAACTCCTTGAACTTGTCGGAAAACATCTTAACGACAAGTCGAGCTTTCTTAATGGTGATACTTACCATCATTGTCCGTCTTCCTTTTAAAATCCATCTGTACTCAATAGCCTTGCGACCATCGAGCTGTTCCGCCAAAGTCTACACTTTGTTTTCATACATGGATCCTCTCTCGGATTTTATGGCCTCGAGCCATTTATCGGAATCCGGGCCCACCATCGCTTCTCCATGGCTCGTAGGTTCATTGTTGTCTAGCAACATGACTTCCAAGACAGGATTACGTACCACTCTGAAGTAGTACGCATCCTTGTCATCCTACGAGGTTTGGGAGTGACTTGATCCGAAGTCTCATGATCAATATCATAAGCTTCCACTTCAATTGGTGTAGGTGCCACAGGAACAACTCTTTGTGCCCTGCTATACACTAGTTGAAGTGACGGTTCAATAACCTCATCAAGTCTCCACCATCCTCCCACTCAATTCCTTCGAGAGAAACTTTTTCTCGAGAAAGGACCCGATTCTAGAAACAATCCCTTATTGCTTTCGGATCTGAGACAGGAGGTATACCCAACTGTTTTGGGTGTCCTATGAAGATGCATTTATCCGCTTTGGGTTCGAGCTTATCAGCCTGAAACTTCTTCACATAAGCGTCGCAGCCCCACACTTTTAAGAAATGACAGCTTAGGTTTCTCTAAACCATAGTTCATACGGTGTCATCTCATCGGAATTACGTGGTGCCTTATTTAAAGTGAATGTGGTTGTCTCTAATGCCTAACCCATGAACTATCGTGGTAATTCGATAAGAGACATCATGGTATGCATCATATCCAATAGGGTGCAGTTATGATGTACGGACACACCATCACACTATGGTGTTCCAGGCTGTATTAGTTGTGAAACAATTTCCACAATGTCTTAATTCTGTGCGAAACTTGTAATTCAGATATTCATCTCTATGATCATATCATAGATATTTTATCCTCTTGTCACGACGATCTTTCAACTTCACCCTGAAATTACTTGAACCTTTCAATAATTCAGACTCGTGATTTATCAAGTAAATGTACTCAACATCTACTCAAACCATCTGTGAAGTAAGAACATAACGATGTCCACTACATGCCTCAGCACTCATTGGATTGCACACATCAAAATGTATTACTTCCAACAAGTTGCTTTCTAGTTCCATTTTACTGAAAACGAGGCTTTCAGTCATCTTGCCCATGTGGTATGATTTGCATGTCTCAAGTGATTCAAAATCAAGTGAGTCCAAACGATCCATCTGTATAGAGTTTCTTCATGCATATCTACCAACAAACATGGTTCGCATGTCTCAATCCTTTCAAAAACGAGTGAGCCCAAAGATCCATCAACATGGAGCTTCTTCATGCGTTTTATACCGATATGACTTAAGTGGCAGTGCCACAAGTAGGTGGTACTATCATTACTATCTTTTGGCATGAACATGTGTATCACTACGATCGAGATTCAATAAACCATTCATTTCAGGTGTAAGACCATTTGAAGGTATTATTCAAATAAACAGAGTAACCATTATTCTCTTTAAATGAATAACCGTATTGCGATAGACATAATCCAATCATGTCTATGCTCAACGCAAACACCAAATAACAATTATTTAGGTTTAACACCAATCTCGATGGTAGAGGGAGCGTGCAATGCTTGATCATATCAACCTTGGAAACACTTCCAACACATATCGTCAGCTCACCTTTAGCTAGTCTTCGTTTATTCCGTAGCTTTTATTTCGAGTTACTAACACTTAGCAACCGAACCGGTATCTAATACCCTGGTGCTACTAGGAGTACTAGTAAAGTACACATTAATATAATGTATATCCAATATACTTCTGTCGACCTTGCCTGCCTTCTCATCTACCAAGTATCTAGGGTAGTTCTGCTTCAGTGACCGTTCCCCTCATTACAGAAGCACTTAGTCTCGGGTTTGGGTTCAACCTTGGGTTTCTTCACTAGAGTAGCAACTGATTTGCCGTTTCATGAAGTATCCCTTCTTGCCCTTGCCCTTCTTGAAACTAGTGGTTTCACCAACCATCAACAAATTGATGCTCCTTCTTGATTTCTACTTTGTGGTGTCAAACATCGCGAATATCTCAAGGATCATCATATATGTCCCTGATGTATTATAGTTCATCACGAAGATCTAGCAGCTTGGTGGTAATGACTTCGGAGAAAACATCACTATCTCATCTGGAAGATCAACTCCCACTCGATTCAAATGATTGTTGTACTCAGACAATCTGAGCACAAGCTCAACAATTGAGCTTTTCTCCCTTAGTTTGCAGGCTAAGAAAATCGTCGGAGGTCTTATACCTCTTGACGTGGGCACGAGCCTGAAATCCCAATTTCATCCCTCAAAACATCTCATATGTTTCGCGACGTTTCAAAACGTCTTCGGTGCCTCAACTCTAAACCGTTTAACTGAACTATCACGTAGTTATCAAAACGTGTATGTTAGATGTTCTCAACATCCACAGACAATGTTCGAGGTTCAGCACACTGAGCGGTGCATTAAGGACATAAGCCTTCTAAGAAGCAATGAGAACAATCCTCAGTTTACGGACCTAGTCCGCATAATTGCTACTATCAACTTTCAACTATATTTTCTCTAGGAACATATCTAAACAGTAGAACTAAAGCGCGAGCTACGACATAATTTGCGAAGACCTTTTGACTATGTTCAGGATAATTAAGTTCATCTTATGAACTCCCACTCAGATAGACATCCCTCCAGTCATCTAAGTGATTACATGATCCGAGTCGACTAGGCCGTGTCCGATCATCACGTGAGACGGACTAGTCATCATCGGTGAACATCTTCATGTTGATCGTATCTACCATATGACTCATGCTCGACCTTTCGGTCTCTTGTGTTCCGAGGCCATGTCTGTACATGCTAGGCTCGTCAAGTCAACCTAAGTGTTTCGCGTGTGTAAATCTGTCTTACACCCGTTGTATGTGAACGTCTGAATCAAACACCCGATCATCACGTGGTGCTTTGAAACAACGAACTGTCGCAACGGTGCACAGTTAGGGGGAACACTTTCTTGAAATTTTAACGAGGGATCATCTTATTTACTACCGTCGTTCTAAGCAAATAAGATGTATAAACATGATAAACATCACATGCAATCAAATAGTGACATGATATGGCCAATATCATATTACTCCTTTTGATCTCCATCTTCGGGGCTCCATGATCATCATCGTCACCGGCATGACACCATGATCTCCATCATCATGATCTCCATCATCGTGTCTTCATGAAGTTGTCACGTCATCTATTACTTCTACTACTATGGCTAACGCTTTAGCAATAAAGTAAAGTAATTACATGATGTTTATATTGACACGCAGGTCATAAATAAATAAAGACAACTCCTATGGCTCCTGCCGGTTGTCATACTCATCGACATGCAAGTCGTGATTCCTATTACAAGAACATGATCATCTCATACATCACATATATCATTCATCACATCCTTTGGCCATATCACATCACATAGCATACCCTGCAAAAACAAGTTAGACGTCCTCTAATTGTTGTTTGCATGTTTTACGTGGCTGCTATGGGTTTCTAGCAAGAACGTTTCTTACCTACGCAAAGACCACAACGTGATATGCCAATTGCTATTTACCCTTCATAAGGACCCTGTTCATCGAATCCGATCCGACTAAAGTGGGAGAGACAGACACCCGCCAGCCACCTAATGCAACTAGTGCATGTCAGTCGGTGGAACCGGTCTCACGTAAGCGTACGTGTAAGGTTGGTCCAGGCCGCTTCATCCCACGATGCCGCCGAATCAAGATAAGACTAGTAACAGCAAGCATATTGAACAAAATCAACGCCCACAACTACTTTGTGTTCTACTCGTGCATAGAAACTACGCATAGACCTAGCTCATGATGCCACTGTTGGTGAACGTAGCATAAATTCAAAATTTTCTACGCATCACCAAGATCAATCTATGGAGTAATCTAGCAACGAGGGGAAGGAGAGTGCATCTACATACCCTTGTAGATCGCTATGCGGAAGCGTTCAAGAGAACGGGGTTGATGGAGTCGTACTCGTCGTGATCCAAATCACCGATGATCCTAGTGCCGAACGGACGGCACCTCCGCGTTCAACACACGTACAGCCCGACGACGTCTCCCACGCCTTGATCCAGCAAGGAGAGAGGGAGAGGTTGAGGAAGACTCCATCCAACAGCAGCACAACGGCGTGGTGGTGATGGAGGAGCGTGGCTATCCTGCAGGGCTTCGCCAAGCACCGCGGGAGAGGAGAAAGGAGAAAGAGAGGTAGGGCTGCACCAACGGGGAGACGAACTCATCTCGTGTCTTGGGAAGCCCCAAAACCTCCACTATATATAGGGGCAAGGGGGAGGGGAAGGCGCCCTAGGGTTTCCCCTAGGGGGGGCGGCGGCCAGGGCAGATGGGATCTACCCCTTGGGTGACTTGGCCCCCAAGCCAGGAGGTGGGAACCCTTAGATGGGGCGCCCCAAACCCCTGGTCACGTGGGAATAGGTGAGGGGGGCGCACAGCCCCTTAGTGGGCTGGTTTTCCCCCTTCCCTTGGCCCATGAAGCCCCCAACACTTGCCGGGGCTCCCGAAACACCTTTCGGTCATGCTGGTCATCACCCAGTACCTCCGGAACACTCCCGGACTCCAAAACCCTTCGTCCAATATATCAATCTTTACCTCCGGACCATTCCGAAACTCCTCGTGATGTCCGGGATCTCATCCGGGACTCCGAACTACCTTCGGTAACCACATACAAGCTTCCTTTATAACCCTAGCGTCACCGAACCTTAAGTGTGTAGACCCTACGGGTTCAGGAGACATGCATACATGACCGAGACGTTCTCCGGTCAATAACCAACAGCGGGATCTGGATACCCATGTTGGCTCCCACATGTTCCACGATGATCTCATCGGATGAACCACGATGTCAAGGACTTAATCAATCCCGTATTCAATTCCCTTTGTCTATCGGTATGATACTTGCCCGAGATTCGATCGTCGGTATCCCGATACCTTGTTCAATCTCGTTACCGGCAAGTCTCTTTACTCGTTCCGTAACACATCATCCCGTGATCAACTCCTTGATCACATTGTGCACATTATGATGATGTCCTACCGAGTGGGCCCAGAGATACCTCTCCGTCACACGGAGTGACAAATCCCAGTCTCGATTCGTGCCAACCCAACAGACACTTTCGGAGATACCCGTAGTGTACCTTTATAGCCACCCAGTTACGTTGTGACATTTGGCACACCCAAAGCACTCCTACGGTATCCGGGAGTTGCACAATCTCATGGTCTAAGGAAATGATACTCGACATTAGAAAAGCTTTAGCATACGAACTACACGATCTAGTGCTATGCTTAGGATTGGGTCTTGTCCATCACATCATTCTCCTAATGATGTGATCCCGTTATCAACGACATCCAATGTCCATGGTCAGGAAATCGTAACCATCTATTGATCAACGAGCTAGTCAACTAGAGGCTTACTAGGGACATGGTGTTGTCTATGTATCCACACATGTATCTGAGTTTCCTATCAATACAATTCTAGCATGGATAATAAACGATTATCATGAACAAGGAAATATAATAATAATCAATTTATTATTGCCTCTAGGGCATATTTCCAACAACGCCGAACTGGTAGATTGCCTTGAGAGGCTGCTTTGCGCTTCTGCTGCGAGGGCCGCAGTGTGCTCCTCTGTTCGGAGAGAGCGCTCTGTGTTTCCATTGACTGTAATAACTCCACGAGGTCCTGGCATCTTGAGCTTGATGTATGCATAATGTGGTACCACATTGAATCTAGCAAATGCGGTTCGTCCGAGTAGCGCGTGATAACCACTGCGAAACGGGACTATATCGAAGATTAACTCTTCGCTTCGGAAGTTATCCGGGGATCCGAAGACCACTTCCAGTGTAATTGAGCCTGTGCAGTGGGCCTCTACGCCTAGAATGATGCCCTTAAAGGTCGTCTTTGTGGGTTTGATCCTTGAGGGGTCTATACCCATTTTGCGCACTGTGTCCTGATAAAGCAGGTTTAGGCTGATGCCGCCGTCCATAAGGACTCGAGTGAGGTGAAATCCGTCGATGATTGGGTCTAGGACCAGTGCGGCGAATCCGCCGTGACGGATACTAGTGGGGTGGTCCCTACGATCGAAGGTGATCGGACAGGAGGACCAAGGGTTGAACTTTGGGGCGACTGGCTCCAACACATATACGTCACTGAGTGCACGCTTCCGCTCCCTCTTGGGGATGTGGGTTGCGTATATCATGTTCACCATCCGCACTTGCGAGGGAAACCTCTTCTGTCCTCCAGTGTGCGGTTGCCGGGGTTCTTCCTCGTCATCGCTATGCGGCCCCTTGTCCTTGTTTTCGACAATTAACTTGCCGGCCTGCTTGAACACCCAACAATCCCTGTTGGTGTGATTGGCTGGCTTGTCTGGGGTGCCGTGTATTTGACACGGGCGATCGAGTATACGGTCCAAGCTGGACGGACCCGGCGTACTTTGTTTGAATGGCTTTTTCCGCTGACCGGGTTTAGAGCCTTTGAATCCGACATTGACTGTCGTATCCTTAGTACTTTCGCCGTTAATGCGGCGCTTATGCTTGTTGCGACGTGACCTACTATTGCCGTCCTTGGTATCTGAGGTACCATGGTTCTTTGATATGTTATTACTGCGAGCCAACCAGCTGTCTTCTCCCGCATAAAAGCGGGTCATGAGCATCGTGAGGGCTGCCATAGATTTCGGCTTTTCCTGACCAAGGTGCCGGGCTAGCCACTCGTCTCGGATGTTGTGCTTGAAAGCCGCTAAGGCCTCCGCATCTGGACCCGAGTCCAGAATTGTCTGGCCGACTCTTCTAGCTGCTGAATTATGTGGCTCAAGTCATCAGCGTCTGGTGGTCGCACATAAGTGCCCTGAAAGTTGTCGAGGAATGCGTCTTCCAGATCTTCCCAACAGCTAATGGAGTCCGCTGGCAAGCTATTAAGCCAATGCCACGCTGGTCCTTTGAGTTTTAGTGGTAGGTATTTGATGGCATGTAAGTTATCACCACGGGCCATGTGGATGTGGAGGAGGAAGTCCTCAATCCATACCGCGGGGTCTGTAGTGCCGTCGTATGATTCAATGTTTACAGGTTTGAAACCCTCTGGGAATTGATATTCCATTACTTCGTCTGTGAAGCATAAGGGGTGTGCGACGCCTCTGTATTGGGCTATATCACGACACAACTCGAATGGGTCCTGCCCACTGTGTTCAGCCCGGCCGGATTTGCTTTTACTGTATCCGGCATGACATTTATCGTCTTGTAGAGTGGTGCGCCCTCGTGATCCGTAGATCTATCTTGAATGCTTTTCTTTGTCCTCCAATATGTCTCGCAGGTCTGGCATATCTCCCCATGCCTTTTTATTTGAATGGCGTTGGGGTGAAGGCTGAGCTTTTGGCTGGAATGCCTCTCTATCGCGGCCATGAGGTGGCCGATCAGCTGTTTTGTACGCTTCTTCCTCCAGTCAGGGAAGCAACATGCGCCTTGGATAACTCTTGGAGGGACGCTCGAGTTTATATTGCTCGGCCGTGAGGACTTCAGTCCATTTGTCAGCTAGCAGATCTTGATCAGCTTGAAGCTGTTGCTGCTTTTTCTTCAGGCTATTTGCCATAGCCATAAGCCTGCGCTTGAAGCGCTCTTGTTCGACGGGATCCTCTGGTACGGTGAATTCATCGTCGCCGAGGCTTGCCTCATCTTCAGAGGGGGGCATGTAATTGTCATCCTCCTCCTCTCCGCCAGCCGCTCTCTCTGGAGAGCTGGCTTCTTCATCCTCCTGCTCTAAATCTTGCTGAAGGGGATTGTTGTTGTCTTTGGCGCTATCCGGAGTGTTATTATCTCCTGTGCCGGTATCACCACTTTTGCTTTGGCGGGACTTAGAGCGGCGTCGCTGACGTTGGCGCTTGGGTTGCTTCTTGGAGGGGTCATCCTCCGCCATCTCGTCGCCATTGCCTTCATTGGGTGTATCCACCATGTATATGTCATACGATGAGGTGGCTTTCCAGTGCCCTATAGGTGCTGGTTCATGTTCGTCTCCTACATCGTCGTCCATACCGTCAATGTCTTCGGAGTCGAAGTCGAGCATGTCGGTTAAGTCATCGACAGTGGCTACAAAGTGGGTGGTGGGTGGGCGTCGAATTTCTTCGTCGTCCGCATCCCAATCCTGTTGGCCATGATCCGGCCCGGGCTCTCCTGACAAAGAGAGATACCTTAGTGAATTCAGAATGTCGCCGAAGGGCGAGTGCTGAAAGATATCCGCAGCTGTGAATTCCATGATCGGCACCCACTCGGATTCGATTGGCAGGGGCGCGGATGGTTCGGGGTCCGGAAGAGAGTCCGGCACCTTGGAGTCACGGGCTGCACGGAGATTTATGCTAGTGTTCTACTCGATCGCCATTGAGACTGCAACCCCTGAGGCGGTGTCTAGCCACCCATCCTCGACTGGCGCAGTTGGCTTCGAGCTAAGGGTCGGAGCTGATGCGGGCGCGGCCTCTGGAGTACCATCTGGTGGCAGAGCTAGGTCATACCCATCGCAACCGTGCAGCGCGCCCAGCTGTGGCTCGAATCCGTCGAAGATCAAGTCCCCACGGATATTGGTCGTGTAATTCAAACCTCCAAATCTGACCTGATGGCCAGGGGCATATCTTTCGATCTGCTCCAGATGGCCAAGCGAATTAGCCCACAGTGCAAAGCCGCCGAATACGAAGATCTGTCCGGGGAGAAAAGTCTCACCCTGGACCACATCGCTATCGATGATAGTAGGAGCCATCAAGCCCAACGGTGACGACATAGAGGAACTCTCAATGAAAGCACCAATGTCGGTGTCAAAACCGGCGGATCTCGGGTAGGGGGTCCCGAACTGTGCATCTAGGCCGGATGGTAACAGGAGACAAGGGACATGAAGTTTTACCCAGGTTCGGGCCCTCTTGATGGAGGTAAAACCCTACGTCCTGCTTGATTAATATTGATGATATGGGTGTTACAAGAGTAGATCTACCACGAGATCATAGAGGCTAAACCCTAGAAGCTAGCCTATGGTATGATTGTATGTTGGGATTGTTGTCATACGGACTAAAACTCTTCGGTTTATATAGACACCGGAGAGGGTTAGGGTTACACAAGGTTCGTTACAAAGGAGGAGATATCCATATACGTATTGCCTAGCTTGCCTTCCACGCCAAGTAGAGTCCCATCCGGACATGAGACGAAGTCTTCAATCTTGTATCTTCATAGTCTAACAGTCCGGCCAATGGAGATAGTTCGGCTATCCGGAGACCCCCTAATCCAGGACTCCCACAAACACCAAGGGGGAAACCCGAGGAATCACCCCCGGTGAATTCCACTCGACGTAATCATCAAGGTGAACGTAAGAGGATCCACCCTCGAGGTTCACACTTGAGGGTTTGCACGACAGAGCCGTATCGGAAGTGGTTAAGGAAGAAATCACCCTCGATGACCATGACCGAATAGCTACACTATAGAGGTCTCATCATGAGTGATGTAAGAGGTTCCACCTCGGCACTCGATGGTAACTCTGCAGAGTCATACAACTAAGGGGGGTGATGTGCGTTGTCGGGGCCTGGACGTCGATCACATTGATCGAGTCATCGAACATAAAGCGGGGCAACTGGCACAAGGTGGGGGTCACTGATGGATCTCTAACCAACCTATACTAAGCAATTTAGAATAAGCAGGTAAGGTATGAAAGCAGGTAACAAAAACAGGCTATGCATCAGAGTAGGATCATACATAAAGCAGTAGCAGTTTTAATGCAAGCATGAGAGGGAAAGAAATGGGCGATATCGGAATGCTCAAGGGGGGTTTGCTTGCCTGGAAGTTCTGCTGAAAAATAAGAAGTGTCGTCGACGACATAGTCGATCACAAGGGCAGCATCGGTCTCGGGGTCTACCGGAGAGACGAGGGGCAGCATCGGTCTCGGGGTCTACCAGGGGCCTAATGGGGCGGGCTAAAACGGGCGCTGGGCGCCAGCCCGACTGGGCACTTGCCCAGCCAGAGCGGCCGAAGGCGAGCGAGCGGCGCTGGAGAGGGGGGATGACGAGGTGGCGGGCAGCAGCGCGGTGGGGGAAAAAGCCCGGGCGGCAGCCAGCGAAGGCCGGAGGCGGGCGCGGGGCGCCGCCAGGCAGAGCGGGGCACGGCTGGGCCAGCGGAGCGCGCGGGAGCAAGCTCCGGGCACGGCGATGGCCGTGGCTGCGATGCAGGCAGGCAGGTCAGGGCGGTGCGCTAGCGCAGCCAAGCAGGGGGAGACGGGGCGCAGGCAGAAGCCGACGACTATGGTGCCAGGAGTTGGGCCGTGAGCGCCATCACCAGCAGAGGCAACGGCGACGGCGCTGCTAGGCAGTGGTGCCAAGTGCGACAGCAGCACAAGAGAGGCAACAGCAGCATCGGGCGAGCAAGGGGGAGGCCACGCGCGCGCGGGCCGGTCGCCGATGGGCGCTGGCAAACAGGGCAGGGGCGCGGCCAAGGATGCATAGCGCGCGCGGGCACGACGGCGAACGCACCGACCGTGAGTACGGGTGTGGTGGTGTTCGCGCATGGGCCCAAGGCGAGCAGGAAGAGGAGGGCGGAGAGGCGGAGCTCACCGTGCGGCTAAGAAAATCCCTTGACGGCTTTGTAGCGCAGGGGAGGCGACGAATGGAGCAGTGGAGTTCTGGTGATCCGAGGCGAACGGAGGTTGAGGAAGACAGCGTGACGGTGCTCCAGCGCCTCCAAGCTCTTGCAGATGGAACCAGGGGGTGTAGCGGACGACGGTGAGGAGCTACGTCATGGCAAAGACGCGCGTGGCGGCTGGTGGCCACATCAGAACAAGTTTGACGGCGAGGGACGCGTCGGGAGGTGGGGGGGTCTGGAGGAGGGAGGAGAGGATCTCAGCGAGAGGGGCAAGGTGAGTGGAGGCGTGGGAGTGGCGGAAGGTGAGGGGGGACTCGAGGCGTCCAGGGGCGGTGACCTTATCCCCTCGCGGGGGGCGTCACCGGTGAGGTGGTTCGGCGGCGACCGCGCCTGTTGCGGTCTGAGACCGAGGAACAGGGCGGGGGGGGAGACGGGTGGGGGGGGGGGGCAACTGGGCTGGCTCGGGTGGGTTAGGTGGGCCGACCCAGGTGGGTTCGGTCCAGGGACGAGGGGTTGCTCTCTCTCTCTCCCTTTTCTTTTTAACTTTTGCCTTTTCTTTTAACAACTTTCTGTTATAGCTATTTTAGGCCATTTAGACACTTTGCAAAAATGTTGGTTCACCACCAATATTACCAGAAGAATACTTTCCACATGATGAACATTTTAGTTTTCATGTTTGAGCATTTTGAATTTCAGTCATAATTTGAAAATGAATTCAACTGGAATTAAAAAGAGAGAGGAGACAATGATGATCAAACACTTGTTTAGCAAATTGATTAACTTAACCCCAGGGGTTACGGTAGCATCATTACACCGGGGTGTTACAACTCTCCTCCTCTAAAAGAAATTCTCATCTCGAGAATTAAGAGGTAGAAGGGAACAGGTCGGGGTATTCAGCCCGGAGGTTATCTTCGCGTTCCCAAGTGGCTTCATCTTTAGTATGATTCGACCATTACACCTTGAGGAACTTGGCAACCTTCTGGCGGGTCCGACGTTCAGCTTCTTCAAGAATGCGGATAGGATGCTCTTTGTATGTGAGATCATCTTGAACTTCAATCAATTCCGTACCCACTTCATGTTCCGAATCCTTGAAGCATCGACGAAGTTGCGACACGTGGAAGACGTCATGGACGTGAGAGAAGTGAGGTGGCAACTCCAATTGATAAGCCACCAGTCCACGACGGGAGAGAATGCGGAAAGGACCAATGTAGCGCGGAGCTAGCTTTCCCTTGACTCCAAACCGATGAGTGCCTCTCAAAGGAGTGACACGCAAATAAGCATGTTCACCGGGTTGATAAGTTGAACCCCAGTGATACAGGTCATAGTTGCTCTTCTGGTGGGACTGGGCCACCTTGAGATTATCCCGGACAATGCGAACCTACTCTTCAGCTTGTTGAATAATGTCTGGACCAATGAGCGGCCGTTCCCCAGTTTCTGACCAATTCAGAGGGGTTCGGCACTTACGTCCGTAAAGCACTTCGAAGGGTGCCATCTTCAAGCTGGCTTGATAGCTGTTGTTATAAGAGAACTCCGCATAAGGGAGAGATTCTTCCCACTTCTTGCCGAAAGAAATAACACAAGCCTGAAGCATGTCTTCAAGAATTTGATTGACTCGCTCGACTTGGCCTTGGGATTGGGGATGATATGCAGTGCTCCAGGTAATATGAGTTCCCATTGCCTCTTGGAAACTATCCCAGAACTTTGAAGTGAATATACTGCCACAGTCTGAACTGATCTCCTTCGGAATGCCATGGGGTGACACAATTCGGGAGATATACAGGTTTGCTAATTGACTAGCGGTGATTGTCTCCTTGACTGGCAGAAAGTGAGCAACCTTCGAGAATTGGTCAATAACGACGAAGATAGCATCATTACCTTTCTGAGACTTGGGAAGGCCAGTGACGAAGTCCATTTGGATCTTATCCCACTTCCATTCAGGAATCGGAAGCGGTTGTAGAAGTAAAGCCACTTTCTGATGTTCTGCTTTGACGCGATGACAAATGTCACATTCTTCAATATATCGAGCAATGTCTTGCTTCATCTTGGACCACCAATACTTCTGACGAATGGCTAAGTACATCTTGGTACTTCCCGGATGAATAGAGAGAGGGGTGTCATGTGCTTCTTTCATCACCTTCTCTGTCATAAGCTCGAACCGGGGCACTACAATACGACCTCTAAAGTATAAGGTTCCATCTTCACCAAGTGAGAAATCTCTGGATTTCTCTAAGGCAAGATCATTTTTCACCAAATCAACATGAGCATCTTTGGCTTGTGCAGACTTAATTGCTTTTAGAAGAGTTGGTTCCAAGACAATGTTATTCAGAGAACCCTATGGAACTAGTTGAAGGTTCAGCTTGCATAGCTCTTCATAAAGGCGGGATTGAGCTTTGTAGACCATGTGATTATTGCAATAAGACTTACGACTTAGGGCATCGGCCATTACATTAGCCTTACCAGGGGTATAGGATATACCGCAGTTGTAGTCAGCAATAGCTTCCATCCATCGCTGCTGATGGAGGTCCGGATCTGGCTAAGTAAACAGGTACTTCAGACTCTGATGATCGGTGAAGATCTCACAACGATTACCAAGAAGGTACTGTCGCCATAGGTTAAGTGCATAGATAACCACAGCAAGCTCAAGTACGTGAACTGGGTAGTTCTCTTCGTGAGGACACACTTGACGGGAGGCATAAGCAATCACCCTGCACTCTTGCATTGGGACACAGCCTAATCCTTGTCATGAAGCGTCGCAATAGATGACGAAGTCCTTGCGAGAATCAGGGGGAGCAAGCACTGGGGGAGATTTCAGCTTGTCCTTGAGTGCCTGGAAACTTTCTTGACACTTATCAGTCCAATCAAACTTAATGCCTTTGTGTAGCAGATTAGTCATTGGCTTGGAGATCTTGGAGAAGTTCTCGACGAAACGGCGGCAATAGCTGGCGAGCCCGAGAAAGCTTCTGACTTTCTTGACAGTCTTCGGAGGTGTCCAGTCAAGAATATCCTGAACGCACTCTGGGTTGACGGCAATACGATCCTTGGAGATGACATGACCAAGGTAGGTGACTTCGGGAAGCCAAAATTCGCACTTGGAATACTTGGCATAAAGTTGATGTTCTCGAAGCTTTTCCAGAACAAGACGAAGATGTTCAACATATTCTTCTTTGTTCTTTGAATATACCAGGATATCATCCAGATAGACTACGACGAACTTGTCGAGGTAATCCATGAATATGTAGTTCGTCAGACAAGAGAATGTGGCTGGAGCATTGGTCAAGCCGAAAGACATGACGGTGTACTCGTAAGAACCATAATGAGTGACGAAGGCGGTCTTTGGAATATCCTCTTCACGAACACGGATCTGGTGGTAACCTAGCCTCAAGTCGAGTTTATAGAATATCGATGAACCAGCCAGTTAATCATATAGATCATTGATCCGAGGAAGAGGATATTTGTTCTGAATTGTAGCTTGGTTGATAGGACGGTAGTCTTGGACCAAACGGTTCGTTCCATCCTTCTTCTTGACGAAGAGAGAAGGTGCTCCCCAAGTAGAGGAACTTGGACGAATGAAACCCTTGTGAAGAGATTTGTCGATTTCCTCCTTAAGTTTAAGGAGTTCATGAGGTGGCATCTTGTAGGGTCGTTTGGCAATAGGAACGATGCCTAGTTTCAAGTCGATGACGAACTCGACAGCCCGAGTAGGAGGTATTCCTGGAAGTTCTTCTAGAAATACATCTAGGAAGTCGCGAACAACTGGAATATTTTCAATTCCCTCAAGAGGTGCTGCGTTCAACGCATTCAAGACATAAAGTCGTGCTTCAGCGTTTTGAACCAGACGAGCATTGTAGCTTACTATCTCATCTGAAGGGTGTAGAAGGTGGACGGTTTTAGTGGCGCAAACGATGGAAGTCGTATGTGCTTTCAACCAATCCATTCCCAGAATGAGGTCAATATTGGAATACTTCGGAATAATGGGGGAGGCAAAAAATTCCAAACCTTCAATTTCAATTGAAACGTTGTGGCTAACCATGGAGGTTTAGCATTGGCCCGCAGGGGTTTTACCACTAGTGGAGTGTGCATCTCTTCGTATTTAATGCCATGCATGAATGCAAAATCTTCTGATATGAAAGAATGTGATGCTCCTGAATCGAATAAAATAGAAGCCGGTACTGAATTAACAAGAAGAGTACCCATAACAGTGGCAGGTTGGTCTTGAGCTTCATTCAGATCAACATGATTAGCTTGACCACAACCATAAGGTCTGGCATTGTTGCTGCGGGGTTGGTTGTTACAGCCAGATGAAGGCAGAGCTAGCTGGTTCTTTTTCTGATTGCATTCTTTGGCAAGGTGACCTGGATGGCCACATCTGAAGCACAAACCGTCATTGGGTTTGGGAGCAGGAGCTTCGGGTGGTACAACTCGAAGAGGCTGCCTCTGCGGTGGAGGAGGCAGACGAGGTGCATCATAGGACTGTCTTGGTGCAGGTGCTGTTGGAAGATACATGTTGTGGGGAATCCATATTTGACGCTTCTTCGCTGACGGGCTCGAAGATGAGCCAGCGTCACGGCTGCGCCTGAGGGATCCCTGGTGCTCTTGAAGACCAGTCTCAACCTGAATAGCCTTGTTCACCAAGGTGGCAAAGTCGGCAAAGTCATGAACGAGTAGTGCTAGCTTGATATCAGGGTGAAGTCCGTCATGAAACTCCTCTTGCTTACGAGCATCAATAGCAATGTCTTCTTCAGCGTAGCATGACAAGTCCAAGAATTCCCACTGATAAGCATCTACAGACTTGTTGCCTTGGGTGAGGTTGCGGAACTCTCGCTTCTTCTTGTCCATGATTCCCTGAGGAATGAAGCGGGCACGGAAGGCAGCTTGGAAATCCGGCCAAGTAATGACCGTTCTAGCAGGTAGGGTATGCCTATGGCTGTCCCACCACTAAGCAGTGGGACCCTTCAGAAAGAATGATGCAAAGGTGACATAGCTAGCAGGAGCCACACTAGCAGACTCCATTTCATACGTGATATTGCGGAGCCAGTCATCAGCATCAAGGGGTTGAGTTGAGCTGCGGTAGATAGTTGGGTTGAGGCGCATGAAGTCCTGCAGAGTTACTGGGGCTGGCTGCTGATTCATATTCGGACGAGGAAAATGAGCCATCATTCCTTCCATGAACCGGCGGTTTATCTCAAACTGTTGTATCATTCCAGCAAAGAATTTGGGCGGTGGTGGAGCATTGGCACCACGGCCACGACCAGCGGGTCTAACCATCCTGCTAACATGTAACAGGGGGTAGTTCAGCATTGAGCATTTGCAAAGACAAGGATCATTCATGATGAAACAAGCATAATGAAAGAGGTACGATGGATACCACTTCGTAGCCAACACGACAGTGTGTGTACTATTTAGAATACTATTCTAAGAACTATGGCTTATCCAACTTTGGGGTGAATATGGTCACGGGATCCTAATGTTAGAGTTAGTAAATTCGTATAACTCGAATAGAAGAGAGATCAGAGTCCCAGAGTATAGACGAGGAGTAAAAGATCCTAATACCACCCAATGGTGTCGTGGGCCCGTAAGACACACAACCATGTTAGTAAAAAGTTTTTCAGTGACTAGACTCAACTTCGGCATAAGAGTTGGAAAGGGGGCTACCTACATGCAGTCGACTCAGATACCAACTTGTGATGCCCCCGATTCGATCATACACTAACCATGCAAGCAAATGTGTACGATCAAGATCAAGGACTCACGGGAAGATATCACAACACAACTCTAGACACAAATTGAAATAATACAAGCTTTATATTACAAGCCAAGGGCCTCGAGGGCTCAAATACATCAGCTTGAATACAAACGAGTCAGTGGAAGCAACAATATCTGAGTACAAACATAAGTTAAACAAGTTTGCCTTAAGAATACTAGCACAAAAGCAACAACAATCGAAAAGGCAAGGACTCCTGCTTGGGAGCCTCCTAACTACTCCTAGTCGGCGGCGGCCTCCACGTAGTAGTCAGCATGGGCGGTGGCATCTGGCTCCTGGGCTCCGACATCTGGTTGCATCAACCGGAAGGAAGAAGAAAGGGGGGAAAGGGGGAGCAAACCAACCATGAGTACTCATCCAAAGTACTCGCAAGACTTACATCAGATCTAAACTAAGTATGCATCTGTATCAAACAAATGGGTTGTATCTGTGGACTAAACTGCAGAATGCCAGAAGAGAAGGGGAAAGTCTAGCCTATCAAAGACTAGCATCTTCAAGTACTTAGGAGAGTACAGATCAACATAATGTAAAGTAGTAGTAGTGTTGTCAACCTCGGCCAGAGATCCTTTCTCGACTCCCTGCAAGAAAGCAAGCCTAGAGCCATACTATCTAGTTATCACCTCAAGTATCCAGTTCTAGTTGTATCGATCGGGATACAACTCCAATTGTCCGTTACCGTAGGACAGGCTATCGATAGATGTTTACTTCCCTGCATGGGTGCGCCAACTTACCCACCATGCTTGATTAACTCCGGCCGGACACACTTTCCTGGGTCATGCTCGGCCTTGGCCAAACAATACGCCGCAAACCGACCTAGGCTTAATAGAGAGGTCAGCACGTCGGACTAAACCTATGCCCCCAGGGGTCATGGGCCATCGCCCCGGGAACTCCTGCACGTTGCGAACGCGGCCGGTGAGCGGACCTAGCTACCTCCTTCAAAAAGGCAGGTGCTTACCAGTCCAACCCGGTGCGCGCCGCTCAGTCGCTGATGTCTATTAAGCTTCGGCTGATGCATACGACGCAGAACGCCCATACAATGCCCACGTGATGGTTAGTGCTAACAGGCCAGAGGCCCCTCGGGTCAAATATCCAAACCGTTAGTGTGTTGGTAGTGCGGTCACGAGCAGAGACTCACGAAAGATGTGACCCCGTCGCCCCGTCTCGAGTACTTGCGGCAAGGGCTAAGAATGCCCGGCCACGCCTCGTAAGTATCTCGCGGGCACCTTCCAGGTTAACCCGACTCCACATCACTCGCCATTAAGCTCGCGCGGGTACCCCTCAGGGCCGACCCGTCTTTAGTAACATGGTTCAGTGTAAATTCATAGTAACCATAGTAACTGTGTGTCTAACACCAAGGGGGAAACCCGAGGAATCACCCCCGGTGAATTCCACTCGACGTAATCATCAAGATGAACGTAAGAGGATCCACCCTCGAGGTTCAAACTTGAGGGTTTGCATGACAGAGCCGTATCGGAAGTGGTTAAGGAGGAAATCACCCTCGATGACCATGACCGAATAGCTACACTACAGAGGTTTCATCAGGAGTGATGTAAGAGGTTCCACCCTCGGCACTCGATGGTAACTCTGCAGAGTCGTACAACTAAGGGGGTGATGTGCGGTGTCGGGGCTTGGACGTCGATCACGTTGATCGAGTCATCAAACATAAAGCGGGGCAACTGGGACAAGGTGGGGGTCACTGATGGATCTCTAACCAACCGATACTAAGCAGTTTAGAATAAGCATGTAAGGTATGAAAGCAGGTAACAAAAAACAGGCTATGCATCAGAGTAGGATCATGCATAAAGCAGTAGCAGTTCTAATGCAAGCATGAGAGGGAAAGAAATTGACGATATCGGAATGCTCAAGGGGGGTTTGCTAGCTTGGAAGCTCTGCTGAAAAAGAAGAAGTGTCGTCGACGATGTAGTCCATCACAAGGGCAGGATCGGTCTCGGGGTCTACCGGAGAGAATAGGGGGAAGAAATAGTAAATATAAAGCAAACATAGCACCACAAAGCATAACATGGCAATAAGATGTGTCGGGTGTGACCTAACACGGTAGGAGGTGATACCGGCGAAGGGGGGGGGACATCCGGGAAAGTATCCCCGGTGTTTCGCGTTTTCGGACAGATGAACCGGAGGTGAAATGTTGCACGTTTGCTATGCTAGGGACGTGTGGCTGACAAACGGACCACGTATTCGGATTCGTCTCGTCGTTCTGAACAACTTTCATCTACAAAGTATTTTCATCTGAGTTACAGATTATTTTATATTAATTTTCAAAGTTTTAATTGTTTTTCCAATTGCTTGGATTTATTTTAATTCGAAAATAAATGAATAAATTGCTACGGGTACCCAGCCCTGTGTACATAGAATGTACACAACGGCTGACATGTGGGCCAGGGGGACCCGTTGACCAGTCAAAGTTTGACTGGTCAACAGGGGGTGGGGTCCCATGTCATTCTCTGATCTACTAATTAACCTAGTTAATTAGCTTAACAGGATTAGGTTAATTAATTAAGATTAACTAATTTAATCAAGGCAATTAAATTAATTAATTAATTAATATTATTTTTAACTACATTTTTCCTTCTCTTTTTTTAACAGGGACTGAGCCCCACGTGTCTGTGGCCAGGGGCCTAACGGGGTGGCCTAAAACGGGCGTTGGGCGCCAGCCCGACTGGGCACTTGCCCAGGCCAGAGTGGCAGAAGGCGAGCGAGTGGCACCGGCGAGGCGGGGTGATGAGGTGGCGGGCAGCAGCACGGTGGGGGAAAAACTCGGGCGGCGGCCAGCGAAGGCCGGAGGCGGGCGCGGGGCGCCGCCGGGCAGAGCGGGGCACAGCTGGGCCAGCGGAGCGCGTGGGAGCAACTCCGGGCAAAGCAATGGCCGCGGCGGCGATGCAGGTGGCAGGTCAGGGGGTGCGCAAGCATGGCCAAGCAGGGGGAGACAGGGCGCGGGCAGAAGCTGACGGCTACGGTGCCAGGAGTTGTGGGCGTGAGCGCCATCACCAGCAGAAGCAACGGCGGCAGCGCTGCTAGGCAGTGGTGCCAAGTGCGGCAGCAGCACAAGAGAGGCAGCAGCATCATCAGGCGAGCAGGGGGAGGCCACGCGCGCGCAGGCTGGTCGCCGACGGGCGCTGTCAAACGGGGCAGGGCCGCGGCCAGGAATGCATAGCGCGCATGGGCACGACGACGGACGCGTCGGCCGCGAGTACGGGTGTGGTGGTGTTCGCGCATGGGCCCGAAGGCGAGCAGGAAGAGGAGGGCAAAGAGGCGGAGCTCACCGTGCGGCTAAGAAAAGCCCTTGACAGCTTTGTAGCGCAGGGGAGGCGACGAACGGAGCGATGGAGTTCCGGTGATCCGAGGCAGATGGAGGTTGAGGAAGACAGCGTGACGGCGCTCCAGTGCCTCCGAGCTCTTGTAGATGGAACCAGGGGGCGTAGATGATGACAGTGAGGAGCTACGTCATGGCGACGACGCGCGTGGCGGCTGGTGGCCACGTCGGAGCAAGTTTGACGGCGAGGGACGCGTCGGGAGGTGGTGGGGTCTGGAGGAGGGAGGAGAGGATCTCAGCGAGAGGGGCGAGGTGAGTGGAGGCGTGGGAGTGGCGGAAGGTGAGGAGGGAATCGAGGCGTCTAGGGGCGGAGACCTTATCCCCTCGCGGGGGGCGTCACCGGTGAGGTGGTTCGGCGGCGACCGCGCCTGTTGCGGTCTGAGACCGAGGAACGGGGCGGGGGAGAGACCGGTGCGAGGGGGGCAACTGGGATGGCTCGGGTGGGTTAGTTGCCGTCCGAGGTGGGTTCGGTCCAGGGAGGGGGGTTGCTCTCTCTCTCTCTCTCCCTCTTCTTGTTCTTTTTAACTTTTGCCTTTTCTTTTAACAACTTTCTGTTATAGCTATTTTAGGCCATTTAGACACTTTGCAAAAATGTTGGTTCACCACCAATATTACCAGAAGAATACTTTCCACATGATGAACAGTTTAGTTTTCATGTTTGAGCATTTTGAATTTCACTCATAATTTTAAAATGAATTCAACTGGAATTAAAAAGAGAGAGGAGACAATGATGGTCAAACACTTGTTTAGCTAAATGATTAACTTAACCCCAGGGGTTACTGTAGCATCATTACACCGGGGTGTTACAATAATCAAGTGATTTCAAAAGTCCATCAGAATGGAGTTTCTTCATGCGCTTTACACCAATATGACCTAAACGGCAGTGCCACAAATAAGTTGCACTATCATTATCAACTCTACATCTTTTTGCTTCAATACTATGAACATGTGTATCACTACTATCAAGATTTAGTAAAAATAGACCACTCATCAAGGGTGCATGACCATGAAAGATATTACTCATATAAATAGAACAACCATTATTCTCTGATTTAAATGAATAACCGTCTCGCATTAAACAAGATCCAGATATAATGTTCATGCTCAACGCTGGCACCAAATAACAATTATTCAGGTCTAAAACTAATCCCGAAGGTAGATGTAGAGGTAGTGTGCCGATGGTGATCACATCGATTTTGGAATCATTTCCCATGCGCATCGTCAACTCGTCCTTAGCCAATCTTCGCTTAATCCGTAGCCCCTGTTTCGAGTTGCAAATATTAGCAACTGAACCAGTATCAAATACCCAGGCACTACTGCGAGCATTAGTAAGGTACACATCAATAACATGTATATAAAATATACCTTTCACTTTGCCATCCTTCTTCTCCGCTAAATACTTGGGACAGTTCCGCTTCCAGTGACCAGTTCCTTTGCAGTAGAAGCACTCAGTCTCAGGCTTAGGTCCAGACTTGGGTTTCTTCACTTGAGCAGCAACTGCCTTGCTGTTCTTTTTGAAGTTCCCCTCCTTCCCTTTACCCTTTTTCTTGAAACTGGTGGTCTTGTTGACCATCAACACTTGATTCTCTTTCTTGATTTCTACCTCCGCAGCCTTTAGCATTGTGAAGAGCTCAGGAATCGTCTTATCCATCCCTTGCATATTATAGTTCATCACGAAGCTCTTGTAGCTTGGTGGCAGTGATTGAAGAACTCTGTCAATGACACTATCATCAGGAAGATTAACTCCCAGTTGAGTCAAGTGGTTGTGGTACCCAGACATTCTGAGTATATGTTCACTGACAGAACTATTCTCCTCCATCTTGCAGCTATAGAACTTATTGGAGACTGATACATCTCCAACGTATCTATAATTTTTGATTGCTCCATGCTATTATATTATCTATTTTCGATGTCAATGGGCTTTATTTTACACTTTTATATCACTTTTGGGACTAACCTACTAATCGGAGGCCCAGCCCAAATTGCAGTTTTTTGCCTATTTTTGGGTTTCGAATAAAAGGAATATCAAACAAAGTCCAAACGGAATGAAACCTTCGAGAACATGATTTTCTCAACAAACGTGATCCAGGAGACATGGAGTGGACGTCAAGAAACAAGGGAGGAAAGCACGAGGCAGGGGGCGTGCCTACCCCCCTGGGCGCGCCCTCCACCCTCATGGGCCCTCCGTTGCTCCACCGACGTATTTCTTCCTCCTATATATATCCACGTACCCCCCAAACATCTAGGAGCACCACAAAAACCTAATTCCACCGCCACAACCTTGTGTACTCGAGAGATCCCATCTCGGGGCCTTTTCCGGAGCTCCGCCGGAGGGGGCATTGATCACGGAGGGCCTCTACATCAACTCCATGGCCTCTCCGATGATGTGTGAGTAGTTTACTTCAGACCTACGGGTCCATAGTTATTAGCTAGATGGCTTCTTCTCTCTCTTTGGATCTCAATACAAAGTTTTCCTCGATCTTCTTGGAGATCTATTCGATGTAATCTTCTTTTGCGGTGTGTTTGTCGAGATCCGATGAATTGTGGGTTTATGGTCCAGATTATCTATGAACAATATTTGATTCTCCTCTGAATTATTTTATGTATGATTGGTTTATCTTTGCAAGTCTTTTCGAATTATCAGTTTGGTTTGGCCTACTAGATTGATCTTTCTTGCAATGGGAGAAGTGCTTAGCTTTGGGTTCAATCTTGCGGTGTTCGATCCCAGTGACAGAAAGGGAACCGATATGTATTGTATTGTTGCCATCAAGGATAAAAAGATGGGGTTTATATCATATTGCATGAATTTATCCCTCTACATCATGTCATCTTCCTTAAAGCATTACTCTGTTCTCTTGAACTTAATACTCTAGATGCATGCTTGATAGCGGTCGATGTGTGGAGTAATAGTAGTAGATGCAGGCAGGAGTGGGTCTACTTTTCTCAGATGTGATGCCTATATACATGATCATACCTAGATATTCCCATAACTATGCTCAATTCTATCAATTGCTCGACAGTAATTCATTTACCCACCGTAATACTTATGCTCTTGAGAGAAGCCACTAGTGAAACCTATGGCCCCCGGGTCTATCTTTTATCATATTAATCTTCCAATACTTAGTTATTTCCTTTGCTGTTTATTTTACTTTGCATCTTTATTTATCTTTATCATAAAAATACCAAAAATATTATCCTATCATATCTATCAGATCTCACTCTCGTAAGTGACCGAGAAGGGCTTGACAACCCCTTTATCGCGTTGGTTGCGAGGTTCTTATTTGTTTGTGTAGGTGCGTGGGACTTGTGCGTGATCTCCTACTGGATTGATACCTTGGTTCTCAAAAACTGAGGGAAATACTTACGCTGATTTACTGCATCACCCTTTCCTCTTCAAGGGAAAACCAACGCAGTGCTCAAGAGCTAGCAGAGATTTCATGTCTCTCAATTCGGGCATTTGCTTGAAATATTAACTTCAACTCCTGGAACATCTCATATGCTCCATGACGTTCAAAACGTCGTTGAAGTCCCGGTTCTAAGCCATAAAGCATGGCACACTGAACTATCGAGTAGTCATCAGCTTTGCTCTGCCAGGTGTTCACAACATCTGGCGTTGCTCCTGCAGCGGGTTTGTCACCTAGCGGTGCTTCCAGGACGTAATTCTTCTATGCAGCAATGAGGATAATCCTAAAGTTACAGACCCAGTCCGTGTAGTTGCTACCATCATCTTTCAACTTAGCTTTCTCTAGGAACGCATTAAAATTCAACGGAGCAATAGTACGGGCCATCTATCTACAACAACATAGACATGAAAAATACTATTAGGTACTAAGTTCATGATAAATTAAAGTCCAATTAATCAAATTACTTAAGAACTCCCACTTAGATAGACATCTCTCTAATCATCTAAGTGATCGTGTGATCCATATCAACTAAACCATGTCCGATCATCACGTGAGATGGAGTAGTTTTCAATGGTGAACACCACTATGTTGATCATATCTACTATATGATTCACGCTCGACCTTTCGGTCTCTAGTGTTCCGAGGCCATATCTGCATATGTTAGGCTCATCAAGTTTAACCTGAGTATTCCGCGTGTGCAAAACTGGCTTGCACCCATTGTATGTGAACATAGAGCTTATCACACCCGATCATGACGTGGTGTCTCGGCACGACGAACTATAGCAACGATGCATACTCAGGGAGAACAGTTATACTTTGAAATTTAGTGAGAGATCATCCTATAATGCTACCGCCGAACTAAGCAAAATAAGATGCATAAAGGATAAACATCACATGCAATCAATATAAGTGAGATGATATGGCCATCATCATTTTGTGCCTTTGATCTCCATCTCCAAAGCACCGTCATGATCACCATCATCACCGGCTTGACACCTTGATCTCCATCAAAGCATCATTGTCATCTCACTAACTATTGCTTCTACGACTATCGCTACCGCTTAGTGATAAAGTAAAGCAATTACATGGCGATTGCATTTCATACGATAAAGCAACAACCATATGGCTCCTGCGAGTTGCCGATAACTGTGTTACAAAACATGATCATCTCATACAATAAAATTTAGCATCATGTCTTGACCATATCACATCACAACATGCCCTACAAAAACAAGTTAGGCATCCTGTACTTTGTTGTTGCAAGTTTTACATGGCTGCTACGGGCTAAGCAAGAACCGTTCTTACCTACGCATCAAAAACTACAATGCGGTATAGTGATTGCTTTTTGATATTCAAAAAGAACCCTGTTCATTGAATCCGATTCAACTAAAGCTGGAGAAACAGACACCCACTAGCCACCTGTGTGCAAAGCACGTCGGTAGAACCAGTCTCGTGTAAGCATACGTGTAATGTCGGTCTGGGCTGCTTCATCCAACAATGCCGCTGAATCAAGAATCAACTAGTGATGGCAAGCAATATGTATATACCCACGCCTACAACTCCTTTGTGTTCTGATCGTGCATATAACATCTACGCATAAACCTGGCTTGGATGCCACTGCTGGGGAATGCAGTAATTTCAAAAAAAATTCCTACACACACAAGATCATGGTGATGCATAGCAACGAGAGGGGAGAGTATCGTCTATGCACCCTCGTAGATTGTAAGTGGAAGCGTTATGACAACGCGGTTGATGTAGTCGTATGTCTTCACGATCGACCGATGTAGTACCAAAGATACGACACCTCCACGACCTGCACACGTCCAGCTCGATTACGTCCCATGAACTCACGATCTAGTAGAGCTTCGAGGGAGAGCTTCGTCGGCACGACGGCGTGATGATGGTGATGATGTTGCTACCGGAACAGGGCTTCGCCTAAGCACCGCTACGATATTACCGAGGTGGATTATGGTGGAGGGGGGCACCGCACACGGCTAAAGATCAATGATCAACTTGTGTGTTTCTGGGGTGCCCCCCTCCCCCGTATATAAAGGAGTGGAGGAGGGGGAGGGTCGGCCCTCCTATGGCGCTCCCCATGGGGAGTCCTACTCCCACCGGGAGTAGGATTCCCCCCTTTCCATGTATTAGGAGTAGGAGAAGGAAGGAGGAAAGGGGGAGAAGGAAAGGGGGGCGCCGCCCCCCTTCCTAGTCCAATTCAGTCTAGAGGGGGAGGGGTGTGCGGCCTGCCCTGGCAGCCCCTCCTCTCTTTCCACTAAGGCCCATTAAACTCCCGGGGGGGTTCCAGCAACCCTCTGATACTCCGGTATATGCCCGAACATCACTCGAAACCCTTCCAATGTCTAAAATAGTCATCCAATATATCGATCTTTATGTCTCGACCATTTCGAGACTCCTCTTCATGTCCGTGATCAAATCGGGACTGTGGACTACCTTCGGTACATCAAAACACATGAACTCATAATATTGATCGTCACTGAACGTTAAATGTGCGGACCCTACGGGTTCGAGAACTATGTAGACATGACTGAGACATGTCTCCGGTCAATAAACAATAGTGGAACCTGGATGCTCATATTGGTTCCTACATATTCTATGAAGATCTTTATCGGTCAAACCGCATAACGATATACGTTGTTCCCTTTGTCACCGGTATGTTACTTTCCCGAGATTCGATCGTTGGTATCTCAATCTAGTTCAATCTCGTTACCGGCAAGTCTCTTTACTCGTTCCGTAATGCTACTTCACGTAACTAACTCATTAGGTACATTTCTTGCAAGGCTTATAGTGATGTACATTACTGAGAGGGACCAGAGACACCTCTCCGACAATCGGAGTGACAAATCCCAATCTTGATCCATACCAACTCAACAAGCACCACCGGAGACACCTGTAGAGCACCTTTATAATCACCCAATTATGTTGTGACGTTCGGTAGCACACAAAGTGTTCCTCCGGTATTCGGGAGTTGCATGATCTCATAGTCATAGGAACATGTATAGTTATGGAGAAAGCAATAGCAACAAACTAAACAATCATCGTGCTAAGCTAACGGATGGGTCAAGTCAATCACATCATTCTCTAATGATGTGGTCCCATTAATCAAATGACAACTCATGTCTATGGTTAGGAAACATAACAATCATTCATTCAATGAGCTAGTCAAGTAGAGGCAAACTAGTGACACTATGTTTGTCTATGTATTCACACATGTACTAAGTTTCTAGTTAATACAATTCTAGCATGAATAATAAACATTTATCATGATATAAGGAAATATAAATAACAACTTTATTATTGCCTCTAGGGCATATTTACTTCATACTCTAGCCAATTGCTCCCACTTTCAATATGTATCTAGATCGAGACTTAGAGTCATCTAGATCGGTGTCAAAAGCTTGCATCAACGTAACTCTTTACGACAAACTCATTTATCACCTCCATAACCGAGAAATATTTCCTTAGTCCTTTCAGGATAATTTTGACCGTTGTCCAGTGATCTACTACTAGATCACTATTGTACTCCCTTGCCAAAATCATGCTAAGGTATACAATATGTCTGGTACACAACATAGCATACTTTATAGAACCTATGACTGTGGCATAGGGAATGACTTTTCATTCTCTTCCTATTTTCTGCCATGGTCGAGTTTTGAGTCTTTACTCAACTTTACACCTTGCAACACAGGCAAGAACTCCTTCTTTGACTGTCCCATTTTGAACTACTTCAAAAACTTGTCAAGGTATGTACTCATTGAAAAATATATCAAGCGTCTTGATCTATCTCTATACATCTTGATGCTCAATATGTAAGCAGCTTCACCGAGGTCTTTCTTTTGAAAAACTCCTTTCAAACACTCCTCTATGATTTCCAGAAAATTCTACATTATTTCCGATCAACAATATTTCATTCACATATATATACTTATCATAAATGTTGTAGTGCTCCCACTCACTTTCTTGTAAATACAGGCTTCACTGCAAGTCTGTATAAAACTATATGCTTTGATCACACTATCAAAGAGTATATTCCAACTCCGAGAGGCTTGCACCAGTCCATAAATGGATCACTGGAGCTTGCACACTTTGTTAGCACCTTTTGGGTCGACAAAACCTTCTGGTTGCATCATATACAACTCTTTTTTAAGATATCCATTAAGGAATGCAGTTTTGACATCCATTTGCCAAATTTCATAATCATAAAATGCGGCAATTGCTAACATGATTCGGACGGACTTAAGCAACGCTACTGGTGAGAAGGTCTCATCGTAGTCAACTCCTTGAATTTGTCGAAAACCTTTTGCAACAAGTCGAGCTTTGTAGACAGTAATATTACCATCAGCGTCAGTCTTCTTCTTGAAGATCCATTTATTCTCTATGGCCTACCGATCATCGGGAAAGTCAACCAAAGTCCACACTTTGTTTTCATACATGGATCCCATCTCAGATTTCATGGCCTCAAGCCATTTTGCGGAATCTGGGCTCATCATCGCTTCCTCATAGTTCGTAGGTTCGTCATGGTCAAGTAACATGACTTCCAGAACAGGAATATCGTACCACTCTGGTGCGGATCTTACTCTGGTTGACCTACGAGGTTTGGTAGTAACTTGATCAGAAGTTTCATGATCACCATCATTAGCTTCCTCACTTACTGGTGTAGGGATCATTGGAACTGATTTCAGTGATGAACTACTTTCCAATAAGGGAGAAGGTACAATTACCTCGTCAAGTTCTACTTTCCTCACACTCACTTCTTTTGAGAGAAACTCCTTCTCTAGAAAGGATCCATTCTTAGCAACAAATATCTTGCCTTTGGATCTGTGATAGAAGGTGTACCCAATAGTCTCCTTTGGGTATCCTATGAAGACACATTTCTCCGATTTGGGTTCGAGCTTATCAGGTTGAAGCTTTTTCACATAAGCATCCCATCCCCAAACTTGAAGAAATGTCAACTTTGGTTTCTTGCCAAACCATAGTTCATACGGTGTCATCTCAACGGATTTAGATGGTGCCCTATTTAACATGAATGCAGTTGTATCTAATGCATAACCCCAAAATGATAGTGGTAAATCGGTAAGAGACATCATAGATCGCACCATATCCAATAAAGTACGATTACAACGTTCGGACACACCATTATGCTACGGTGTTCCAGGTGGCGCGAGTTGCGAAACTATTCCACATTGTTTCAAATGAAGACCAAACTCGTAACTCAAATATTCGTCTCCACGATCAGATCGTAGAATCTTTGTTTTCTTGTTACGATGATTTTCCAGTTCACTCTGAAATTCTTTGAACTTTTCAAATGTTTCAGACTTATGTTTCATTAAGTAGATATACCCATATCTTCTCAAATCATCTGTGAAGGTAAGAAAATAATGATACCCGCCGCGAGCCTCAACATTTATCGGATCGCATACATCAGTATGTATTATTTCCAATAAGCCAGTTGCTCATTCCACTATTACGAAGAACAGAGTTTTAGTCATCTTGCCCATGAGGCATGGTCCGCAAGCATCAAGTGATTCCAAAAGTCCATCAGCGTGGAGTTTCTTCATGCGCTTTACACCAATATGACCTAAACGGCAGTCCCACATATAAGTTGCATTATCATTATTAACTTTGCATATTTTGGCTTCAATATTATGAATATATGTATTACTATGATCAAGATTCAATAAACCATTTATATTGAGTATATGACCATAGAAGGTTTTATTCATGTAAATAGAACAACAATTATTCTTTGACTTAAATGAATAACCATATTGCAATAAACATTATCCAATCATATTTATGCTCAGCGCAAACACCAAATAACATTTATTTTAGGTTCAACACTAATCCCGAAGGTAAAGGGAGTGTGCGATAGTGATCTTATCAACCTTGGAATCACTTCCAACTCTCATCATCACCTCACCCTTAACTAGTCTGTTTATTTTGCAACTCCCGTTTCGAGTTACTACTCTTTAGCAACTGAACCAGTATAAAACACTGATGGGTTGCTATAAACACTAGTAAAGTACACATCAATAACATGTATATCAAATATACCTTTGTTCACTTTGCCATCCTTCTTATCCGCCAAGTAGAAGCACTCAGTTTCAGGCTTGGGTCTATCTTTGGGATTCTTCATGGGAGTGGAAACTTGCTTGCCATTCACTACACCACGAACCCACCTATAGCTACGCATTCCCTCCAACGAAATAACCATGTGTTGCTGGGATCGCAGCCACTTCCCACGGCTATTAACCACTACGAACGACAATCAAGGAAATATCAGTTTTTCCAAAATAAAAAACAGAAGGAAACAACCCACTTCCTCCCGATAAGTAGGTACAGGCCACCACCGCCGCCTCGTGTGATCCCTGATCTGGATTCCTCCACTTCGCCTCCGTCCTCCACACTCGGCCGCCTCAACTGCGCCCCGTGATTCCGATGTCGAGGACTTCCCCATCTCTCCAACACCTTCCCTTCCACCCAGAACAATCTTGGCAACCCCCCAAACGGCAGCCCCGCGTCATCGGAGGAGCCTGACGATGTTGACTGTGGCGGCGACACAAGATGGCAAGGCGGCCACTTGCTGAACCAGATGGTGCGAAGCCTTCTGGAGCAGGAGAGTTTTCATCGGCGGCGAGGCCACCTGCAGCTCCTTCATCTCCATCCTCCCAGCCGCCGTCCGCTTGTCCGTGCATGTCATCTCCAAGGATTCCGCAAGTACCACATCCTCGCCAAGGGCTTCTCCAACCTCAACGCGATGGTAAGTTTTTATTTTCTCCCGTCTCTCTGTGCTTCCCGCCAGTTCACTCAATCGGCCCTATTCGTATTTGCGAGACAGGCAGACACTGCAGGCTAATAAAAATGGAGACTTCCAATTCTGGGTGTTCTTGTTTGTGGTTATGCGGTACAACTTTCTCATATGTGGCTGGTTGATGGAACCTATATATTCCCGATTCTTTGGAATAGATATTCTTCTTGTGCTTTAGTAATATGGTGGTGATTTCATCCTATACCTTCCCTGGAAGGTAACAACAGAAGACCAGGTCGGTGACTAATGGACAATAAGTGTGTTGTTTGGAAATTTTTGCTTTTATATGTTCTGCTCATGACTGACTTTCAGTAAAGATTAAGGTGTCTGTGTTGTTGAAAAAGTTACCAATTATCTAACAATTTCATTCGAAGTATTATATTCAATCCACCGTTATGGGTGCTGGCTTGCACCTATGTACATGCTAACGGCCGGCTGGCCGCAACTAATTAGTCATTAGCCCATATGTTAAATTGTTAATAACTAGCACCAAATTAGATCATGTCGATCGTGGCTGGCTTATTTTGATCGATGAATCGATCAGATGGTGACCGGTGTACGTTCTGCACTTTCATACGCTGGATATAGTAACTTCGATTCAGACTTGATTGTCGCCATCATCCTAGAGCATAGTAGCAGTTGTTGCTAGCAGCCTAACGCTTGTGCATTGGTCTTTAGAACAGTGTGTTTGTTGCATGTCATCTTCCATGACACATTGATCCTTGGAGTCTTTTATCCTGGCATCACAACTCATGCGAGTGAATCCTAAACTGAAGGTATATCAGTACAAATTAATATTGTTTTTATACTTCTAAAGAGTGTTTGTTAGTATTTTTGTTAGATCTACTTAAATGTGCATTCAAGTGCTTAATGAATCCATCATTATTTACAGGATCAAAATTTCTTAAATATTCATCCTTGGGAGAAAGTTCAGGGAAGGGCTACTTCTGTAGAAGGAGGTGTGACTTCATGAATAATGTTGGCTGGTAAAGTTGTAGGTGATTTAAGTTACATAATATGCAATATAATTTCGAAACTCATGTTGAAAAGATTATGTATTCACTATTTAGATTAGTATTATTGTCAAGCATGTATATAAATCAAAATCACTAGAAAACGCACTTGTCAACATTTAATATAGCCGCCTGATTTAGCTTTGTGCGAATTATTTTCTATCAACTTACAGTATTTCTGGAATTTTTTTAATATCTGCATTTCTATGCACTATTTTGGTAACTACAGACCTATGTTTTCAGTGTAGCATGCTCTGTTTGTCGACGCACATATTTTTTGGGCATGTACGTCCCTTTATCTTCATTATATTTTTATAAGGTGTTTAATAACTCAATTTACATATGAATGGTCTCTTCATAAGGCTTCCTTTTCTATGTCTATAAAGTTGAGTGCTATAGCTGGGACTGTAAAGAAGTATTCAAATTATGATATATCAAAGCCCTTCAGAGATGATGACGTACGTTGGATGATGCGACGATTATTCTCGAGCTTGCTTTGACTTGAGTGTTCAGAGAAGTAAAACTTCAACTAATGTGTTTAGTGAAGCAACATATTGTACCTGAAGTGAAACTTTCTCTATTATATGGAGATGTGAGCATCAAACAAACATCCATCTAAAGATAAGGTATGCTCATTTCTCTACTGTTGGAATTCAACATGGCTGAGCAACAATCTAGTATAGATCATTCTTTTTGCAATATGAATGCTTATTGTATTTCATGCTTAGCTTGGGAAATCTAAACAAGAATGTTGCTCTTGCTACACTCCAAAGAACCGACCTAGAATGTAAAACAAAAATTGAGGGTGTTGAACTTGGTAATTGATTCTTGGTTGATAGGACTACTAAAACAAAACCATTGGTCATATAGCAAAATTAACTCTCACATGGCCTTGAACCTTTGTATGTTGCTCTTTGTTTAAATTTTACTGCCCTATTAACTTGTATTTATTTTATTGCACCTTATTTTTTCTCATTTCTTTGTTGTTGTAGATTGCCAAGATAAATCGATGATGCATGGCTCACGAGTTGATTGAAAGATCAAGGAGGTGGCCACTACTAGATAGTTTTAGATTAGGTTTTAGAATGTCATTCAGGTCAATGTTTCATACATTATGTTTTAGATGGCCAACACGTTGATTGCAAGGTTGTGAATCAGACTATTACTAGATAGTTTCACATACTGTAATCCTTGTATAATGTTCTTTGTAAAGCAAAAATGTTGAGTTAATATATGTGACCTTTCTAATTATTATGTCTGTGTGTCATGTGCATTATCAGCATTAGCATAATAGTTCAGAATGTTGATATAAAAATACCATTAATTGTCCAAGCAATGCCAAATTTCTTCGAGGAATTATAAGGATCCTCTTATGTGCAAGTCACCAACGCATATGAAGTGTTGTTATCTTCTAGCTATATACGTTGTTGTCTTACAACACATATTCACGCCGATTACCAACGCATTTATATATGTTGTTGTAGACCTTTGCAACGCCACCAACGACAATACATATAAATCCGTTGGTGTAGACCTTAGCAACGCTTATATGGACATAAGACAACGCATCGATGCGTTGCTGAAGGGGCGTTCTTATTGTAGTGATTCTTCTTGAAGTTCCCTTTCTTTCCCTTGACCTTTTACTTGAAACTAGTGGTTTTGTCAACCATCAACATTTGATGCTTTTCTTGATTTCTACCTTCATCGATTTTAGCATCACGAAGAGCTCGGGAATCGTTTTCGTCATCCCTTGCATATTATAGTTCATCACTAAGTTCTAGTAACTTGGTGATAGTGACTAGAGAACTTTATCAATTACTATCTTATCTGGAAGATTAACTCCCACTTGATTCAAGCAATTGTAGTACCTAGACAATCTGAGCGCATACTCACTCGTTGAGCTATTCTCCTCCATCTTGTAGGCAACGTATTGTCAGAGGTCTCATACCTCTCGACATGGGCATGAGTATGAAATACCAATTTCAACTCTTAGAACATCTTATATGTTCCGTGGCATTCAAAATGTTTTTGAAGTCCCGGTTCTAAGCCGTAAAGCATGGTGCACTAAACTATTAAGTAGTCATCATACCGAGCTTTGTCAAACGTTCATAACGTGTGCATCTACTCCTGCAATAGGTCTGTCACCTAGCGGTGCATCAAGGACATAATTCTTCTGTGCAGCAATGAGGATAATACTCAGATCACGGACCAAGTCCGCATCATTGCTACTATCATCTTTCAACTTCTTTTTCTCTAGGAACATATCAAAATTAAACGGGAAGCTACATCGCAAGCTATTGATCTACAACATAGACATGCAATTACTATCAGGACTAAGTTCATGATAAATTCAAGTTCAATTAATCATATTACTTAAGAACTCCCACTTAGATAGACATCTCTCTAATTATCTAAGTGATCACGTGATCCATATAGACTAAACCATGTCCGATCATCACGTGTGATGGAGTAGTTTTCAATGGTGAACATCACTATGTTGATCATATCTACTATATGATTCACGCTCGACCTTTCGGTCTCAGTGTTCCGAGGACATATCTGCATATGCTAGGCTCGTCTAGTTTAACCCAAGTATTCTGCAGGTGCAAAACTGGCATGCACCCGTTGTATGTGAACGTAGAGCTTATCACATCCGATCATCACGTGGTGTCTCAGGACGACGAACTGTAGCAACGGTGCATACTCAGGGAGAACACTTATACCTTGAAATTTAGTGAGAGATCATCTTATAATGCTATCGTCGAACTAACCAAAATAAGATGCATAAAGGATAAACATCACATGCAATCAATATAAGTGATATGATATGGCCATCATCATCTTGTGCCTTTGATCTCCATCTCCAAAGTATCGTCATGATCACCATCATCACCGGCGTAACGCCTTGATCTCCATCGTAGCATCATTGTCGTCTCGCCAACTATTGCTTCTACGACTATCGTTACCGCCTAGTGATAAAGTAAAGCAATTACATGGCGATTGCATTTCATACAATAAAGCGACAACCATATGGCTCCTGCCAGTTGCCGATAACTCTTTTACGAAACATGATCGTCTCATACAATAAAATTTAGCATCATGTCTTGACCATATCACATCACAACATGCCCTGCAAAAACAAGTTAGACGTCCTCTACTTTGTTGTTGCAAGTTTTACGTGGCTGCTACGGGCTGAGCAAGAACCATTCTTACCTATGCATCAAAAACCACAATGCGGTATAGTGATTGCTTTTTGATCTTCAGAAAGAACCCTGTTCGTTGAATCTGATTCAACTAAAGTTGGAGAAACTGACACCCACCATCCACCTGTGTGCGAAGCACGTCGGTACAACCAGTCTCGCGTAAGCGTACGCGTAATGTTGGTCTAGGCCGCTTCAACCAACAATACCGCCGAATCAAGAATCAACTAGTGACGGCAAGCAATATGTATATACCCACGCCCACAACTCCTTTATGTTCTACTCGTGCGTATAACATCTACGCATAAACCTGGCTCGGGTGCCACTGTTGGGGAATGCGGTAATTTCAAAAATTTACTACGCACACGCAAGATCATGGTGATGCATAGCAACGAGAGGGGAAGAGTGTTGTCCACGTACCCTCGTAGGCCGTAAGCGGAAGCATTATGACAACGCGATTGATGTAGTCATACGTCTTCATGAACGACCGATCCTAGTACCGAAAGTACGACACCTCTGTGATCTGCACACATTCGGCTCGGTGACGTCCCATGAACTCTCGATTGATTTGAGTGTCGAGGGAGAGATTCGTCAGCACAACGACGTGATGACGGTGATGATGATGCTATCGTAGTAGGGCTTCGCCTAAGCACTACGATGATATGACCGAGGTGGATTATGGTGGAGGGGGGTACCACACACGGCTAAGGGATCAATGATCAACTTGTGTGTCTATTGGGTGCCCCCTGGCCACGTATATAAAGGATGGAGGGACGAGGAGGCCGGCCCTCATAGGGCGCGCCCAAAGTTTGGAGTCCTACTAGGACTCCCTAGTCCTAGTAGGATTCCACCTCCCACATGGAATAGGAAAAAGGGAAGGGAGAAGGAAGGAAGGGGGTGCCCCCTTTCCCTAGTCCAATTCAGACCAGTCCATGGGGAAGGGGCGCGGCCACCCTTGAGGCTTTTCTCTCCTTTCCCATATGGCCCACTAAGGCCCAAGATGAATTCCCGTAACTCTCCGGTACTCCGAAAAATACCTGAATCACTCGGAACCTTTCCGATGCCTGAATATAGCCTTCCAATATATCGATCTTTATGTCTCGACCATTTCGAGACTCCTCGTCATGTCCCCGATCTCATCCGGGGCTCCGAACAAACTTCGTTCATCAAATCACATAACTCATAATACAAATTGTCACAGAACGTTAAGCGTGTGGACCCTACGGGTTCGAGAACTATGTAGACATTACCGAGACTCATCTCCGGTCAATAACCAACAGCGGAACCTCGAAGCTCATATTGGTTCCTACATATTCTACGAAGATCTTTATCCGTGAAACCGCATAACAACATACGTTGTTCCCTTTGTCATCGGTATGTTACTTGCCCAAGATTCGATCGTCGGTATCTCAATACCTAGTTCAATCTCGTTACCGGCAAGTCTCTTTACTCATTCCGTAATGCATCATCCCGCAACTAACTCATTAGTCACATTGCTTGCAAGGCTTATAGTGATGTACATTACCGAGAAGACCCAGAGATACCTCTCCGATAGACGGATAATCGCGATCTATACCAACTCAACAAACACCATTGGAGACACCTGTAGAGCATCTTTATAATCACCCAGTTATGTTGTGACGTTTAATAGCACACAAGGTGTTCCTCTGGTATTCAGAAGTTGCATAATCTCATAGACAGAGGAACATGTATAAGTCATGAAGAAAGCAGTAGCAATAAAACTAAACAATCATTATGCTAAGCTAATGGATGGGTCTTGTCCATCACATCATTCTCTAATGATGTGATCCCGTTCATCACATGACAACACATGTCTATGGCTAGGAAACTTAACCATCTTTGATTAACGAGCTAGTCAAGTAGAGGCATACTAGGGACACTCTGTTTGTCTATGTATTCACACATGTACTAAGTTTCCGGTTAATACAATTCTAGCATGAATAATAAACATTTATCATGATATAAGGAAATATAAATAACAACTTTATTATTGCCTTTAGGGCATATTTCCATCAGTCTCCCACTTGCACTAGAGTCAATAATCTAGATTACACATTAATGATTCTAACACCCATGGAGTCTTGGTGATGATCATGTTTTTCTCGTGAGAGAGGCTTAGTCAACAGGTCTGCAATATTCAGATCCGTATGTATCTTGCAAATCTCTATGTCTCCCTCCTTGACTTGATCGCGGATGGAATTGAAGCGTCTCTTGATGTGCGTGGTTCTCTTGTGAAATCTGGATTCCTTTGCCAAGGCAATTGCACCAATATTGTCACAAAAGATTTTCATTAGACCAGATGCATTAGGTATTACACCTATATCGGATATGAACTCCTTCATCCAGACTCCTTCATTTGCTGCTTCTGAAGCAGCTATGTATTCCGCTTCACACGTAGATCCTGCCACGACACTCTGCTTAGAACTGCACCTACTGACCGCTCCACCATTCAATAAAAATATGTATGTGGTTTGTGACTTAGAGTCATCCGGATCTGTGTCAAAGCTTGCATCAACATAACCGTTTACGATGAGCTCTCTGTGACCTCATAAACGAGAAACATATCCTTAGTCCTTTTCAGGTATTTCAGGATGTTCTTGCCTGCTGTACAGTGATCCACTCCTAGATTACTTTGGTACCTCCCTGCTAAACTAATAGCTAGGCACACATCAGGTCTAGTACACAATATTGCATACATGATAGAACCTATGGCTAAGGCATAGCGAATGAATTTCATTTTCTCTATATCTTCTGTAGTGGTCGGGCATTGAGTCTAACTCAACTTCACACCTTGTAACACAGGCAAGAACCCTTTCTTTGCTTGATAAATTTTGAACTTCTTCAAAACTTTATCAAGGTATGTGCTTTATGAAAGTCCAATTAAGCGTCTTGATCTATCTCTATAGATCTTGATGCCCAATGTATAAGCAGCTTCACCGAGGTCTTTCATTGAATTTTTTATTCAATTATCCTTTTATGCTATTCAGAAATTCAGTATCATTTCCCATCAATAATATGTCATCCACATATAATATCAAAAATGCTACCGAGCTCCCACTCACTTTCTTGTAAATACAAGCTTCTCCAAAAGTCTGTATAAAACCATATGCTTTTATCACACTATCAAAGCGTATATTCCAACTCCGAGATGCTTGCACCAGTCCATAAATGGATCGCTGGAGCTTGCACACTTTGTTAGCACCTTTTGGTTCGACAAAACCTTCCGATTGCATCATATACAACTCTTCTTTAAGATATCCGTTAAGGAATGCAGTTTTGACATCCATTTGGAAAATTTCATAATTATAAAATGTGGCAATTGCTAACATGATCCGGACGGGCTTAAGAATCGCTATGGGTGAGAAGGTCTCATCGTACTCAACTCCTTGAACTTGTTGAATACCTTTCACAAAAAGTCGAGCTTTGTAGATAGTAACATTATCGTCAGCGTCAGTCTTCTTTTTGAAGATCCATTTATTCTCTATGGCATGCCGATCATCGGGCAAGTCAACCAAAGTTCACACTTTGTTCTCATACATGGATCCCATTTCAGATTTCATGACCTCAAGCCATTTTGCGGAATCTGGGCTCATCATCGCTTCCTCATAGTTCGTAGGTTCATCATGGTCAAGTAACATGACTTCCAGAATAGGATTATTGTACCACTCTGGTGCGGGTCTTACTCTGGTTGACCTACGAGGTTCGGTAGTAACTTGATCAGAAGTTTCATGATCATCATCATTAGCTTCCTCACTAATTGGTGTAGGAATCACTGGAACTGATTTCTGTGATCAACTACTTTCCAATAAGGGAGAAGGTACAGTTACCTCATCAAGTTGTACTTTCCTCCCACTCACTTCTTTCGAGAGAACTCCTTCTCTAGAAAGGATCCATTCTTACAACAAATATCTTGCCTTCGGATCTATGATAGAAGGTGTACCCAACAGTTTCCTTTGGATATCCTATGAAGACATAGTTCTCCGATTTGGGTTCGAGCTTATCAGGTTGAAGCTTTTTTTTACATAAGCATCGCAGCCCCAACTTTAAGAAATGACAACTTGGGTTTCTTGCCAAACCACAGTTCATATGGTGTCGTCTCAACGCATTTCGATGGTGCCCTATTTAACGTGAATGCAGCTGTCTCTAAAGCATAACCCCAAAATGCTAGCAGTAAATCAGTAAGAGACATCACAAATCACACCATATCTAATAAAGTGCATTTACGACGTTCAGACACACCATTATGCTCTCGTGTTCCAGGTGGCGTGAGTTGGGAAACTATTCTGCATTGTTTCAAATGAAGACCAAACTCATAACTCAAATATTCACCTCCATGATCAGATCATAGAAACTTAATTTTCTTGTTACAATGATTTTCCACTTCACTCTGAAATTCTTTGAACTTTTCAAATGTTTCAGACTTATGTTTCATCAAGTAGATATAACCATATCTGCTCAAATCATCTGTGAAGGTCAGAAAATAGCGATACCCGCCACGAGCATCAACACTCATCAGACCGCATACATCGATATGTATTATTTCCAATAAGTCTGTTGCTCGTTCCATTGTTCCGGAGAATGGAGTCTTAGTCATCTTGCCCATGAGGCATGGTTCGCAAGCATTAAGTGATTCATAATCAAGTCATTCCAAAAGCCCATCAACATGGAGTTTCTTTATGCGCTTTACACCAATATGACCTAAACGGCAGTGCCACAAATAAGTTGCACTATCATTATTAAACTTATATCTTTTGGCTTCAATACTATGAATATGTGTATCACTACTATCGAGATTCGATAAAGATAGACCACTCATCAAGGGTGCATGACCATAAAAGATATTACTCATATAAATAGAACAACCATTATTCTCTGATTTAAATGAATAACCGTCTCGCATCAAACAAGATCCAGATATAATGTTCATGCTTGACGCTGGCACCAAATAACAATTATTCAGGTTTAATACTAATCCCGAAGGTAGATGTAGAGGTAGCGTGCCGACCGCAATCACATCGACTTTGGAACCATTTCCCACGCGCATCGTCACCTCGTCCTTAGCCAATCTTCACTTAATCCGTAGCCCCTGTTTCGATTTGCAAATATTAGCAACAGAACCAGTATCAAATACCCAGGCGCTACTGCAAGCATTAGTAAGGTACACATCAATAACATGTATATCAAATATACCTTTCACTTTGCCATCCTTCTTATCCGCCAAATACTTGGGGCAGTTCCACTTCCAGTGACCAATCCCTTTGCAATAGAAGCACTCAGTCTTAGTCTTAGGTGCAAAATTGGGCTTCTTCACTTGAGCAACAACTTGCTTGCCGTTCTTCTTGAAGTTCCCCTTCTTCCCTTTGCCCTTCCTCTTGAAACTAGTGGTCTTCTTGACCATCAACACTTGATGCTCCTTCTTGATTTCTACCTCTGCAGCCTTTAGCATTGCGAAGAGCTCAAGAATTGTCTTATCCATCCCTTGCATATTATAGTTCATCATGAAGCTTTTGTAGCTTGGTGGCAGTGATTGAAGAACTCTGTCAATGACACTATCATTAGGAAGATTAACTCCCAGTTGAGTCAAGTGGTTGTGGTACCCAGACATTCTAAGTATATGTTCACTGACAGAACTATTTTCCTCCATCCTGCAGCTGTAAAACTTATTGGAGACTTCATATCTCTCAATCCGGGAATTTGCTTGAAATATTAACTTCAACTCCTGGAACATATCATATGCTCCATGACGTTCAAAACATCGTTGAAGTCCCGATTCTAAGCTGTAAAGCATGGCACACTGAACTATTGAGTAGTCATCAGCTTTGCTCTGCCAGACGTTCATAACATCTGCTATTGCTCCTGTAGCAGGCTTTGCACCTAGCCGTGCTTCCAGGACATAATTCTTCTGTGCAGCAATGAGGATAATCCTCAGGTTACGGACCCAGTCCATGTAGTTGCTACCATCATCTTTCAACTTAGCTTTCCCTAGGAACGCATTAAAATTCAACGGGACAACAACATGGGCCATTTATCTACAACAACATAGACATGCAAAATACTATTAGGTACTAAGTTCATGATAAATTAAAGTTCAATTAATCATATTACTTAAGAACTCCCACTTAGATAGACATCCCTCTAATCATCTAAGTGATCACGTGATCCATATTCACTAAACCATGTTCGATCATCACATGAGATAGAGAAGTTTTCAATGGTGAACATCACTATGTTGATCATATCTACTATATGATTCACGCTCGACCTTTCGGTCTCAGTGTTTTGAGGCCATATCTGCATATGCTAGGCTCGTCAAGTATAACCCGAGTATTCTGCTTGTGCAAAACTGGCTTGCACCCGTTTTATGTGAACGTAGAGCTTATCACACCCGATCATCACTTGGTGTCTCGGCACGACGAACTCTAGCAACGGTGCATACTCAGGGAGAACACTTATATCTTGAAATTTAGTGAGAGATCATCTTATAATGCTACCGCCATACTAAGCAAAATAAGATGCATAAAATATAAACTTCACATGCAATCAATATAAGTGATATGATATGGCCATCATCATCTTGTGCCTTTGATCTCCATCTCCAAAGCACCGTCATGATCACCATCGTCACGAGCTTGACACCTTGATCTCCATCGTAGCATCGTTGTCGTGTCGCCAACTATTTCTTCCACGACTATTGCTACTGCTTAGTGATAAAGTAAAGCAATTACATGGCGATTTCATTTCATACAATAAAGCGACAACCATATGGCTCCTGCCAGTTGCTGATAACTGTGTTACAAACCATGACCATCTCAGACAACATTTTATATAATCACGTCTTGACCATATCACATCACAACATGCCCTGCAAAAACAAGTTAGACATCCTCTACTTTGTTATTGCAAGTTTTACGTGGCTGCTACGGGCTTAGCAAGAACTGTCGTGGGTTTGTCATGGCAGATGTCCTCGTGAAAGGACTTAGTCGTGGAGCCATCGCAACGGGTTAGCTTAAAGGGGTTAAACCGGACAAGGGGACACGGGAGTTTATACTAGTTCAGCCCCTTCGATGAAGGTAAAAGCCTACGTCTAGTTGTGATTGGTATTGCTAGGGTTTCGAAGGCCAGGGAGCGAATCCGCTTTGTCTGGCTCTCGAGTTGTTGTTGTCTGTCCCTAAACCGCGGACGGGTCGTCCCTTTATATACATAGGTTGACGCCCGCCGGGCTACAGAGTCCCGAAGCCGGATCATAAACGTATCCGGTTCGGCCTCTCTCTCTCTATCTTACTATGCAAGTTACATGACTAAGCCGGTTTACATTTACAGGTTGTAACCCGCCTTTGGGCCCTCCGTAAAGCGCCATCATCTTTACATCTTCATGGGCTTCTAATCTTCAAAGAGTCAACCCGGCTACATAAGGCCGGTTTACCTCCAGTAGTAATATCCCCAACATTAGGCCCCAGATTGGTTTGAACTTGTTCAGGTCAATCTTCCACACTTAGAAAAAATCTTCTCTCTTATCTTCATTTTTTATCTTGTAAACCGCCGTGACGTCATACTTCAAAATTACGATAAACCGCCCTGACGTCATCCATCCATTGATGTCGGAGATTTCCTTCAATTAGTATATATCCAATCATCAGGCGACACCTTTATTAACTTATCCATTTTTTGGGCTCCTCGATTCCCGTACTTGCCATTTTATCACTTCGCCTTATAAATAGGACCGAGGGCTCATTTTTACCGTTGCCCCCCGTGCCTCTTCGCGTCGTCTTCCTCGCGCCGCTCAGCCTCTGGAGCTCCGCCGCCACCTCGACCGTCGCCTCTGCTCCGACCTTGGCCGCTGCATCACCCTGAACGCACCAGAGTACTGCGGCGCCCTTCCGCTTCCTCACCAGCACCGGTAAGTTCTCTGCTTTTTTTCACCATAGATCTGTTCTAGGGTTTCGACATTCTTCGGAGTTCTTCCGAAGTTCATTAGTGCTATTCTTCCCTGTTCTTCCTTTAATATATAGATGGACACTTCATGCTTGACGCATCTCTTGCCGTAACTTACCTACCATGGTCATCACAAATCCTTATGCGCAAAGAACTGATCTAGTTTGTCAAAAATTGCTTCAGTTCTGCACCCCTTCAAGATCCAATTATTTTTGCTTTTCTGTCTTATCTTTAGATCCGAAAGTTTTATACATTACTGTGAGATCTGTTTCTATGTTCCTGTGAGATCCGTTTCTCCTCGCACCAATATAAGCGGTTTAACATTGTATAAATAGTCTATGCCATTAGCCCTCTGATAAACCGGAAGAGCATGTTACCTTCATAATTATGCTCCGGTTTAACAGTGTCTGATCAATCCTCTGCTAGCATTACCTTTTTCTCTCATTACACTAGTCTCCGGGTTGTACCATTTATCATATCAGTATGTTTCTTACTCCCTTGTCTCTTTTGTATAATCATGCGTAATTTATAAACCGGCCTTTCATTTTCAGTTTGTTCGCTTTGCAATGGCCAAACAATTCACTGCCTGCAACTAGGCTCGTTCCCGGGTTACTGAGGCTCAATTGAATGAGATGGTTAGCATCGGCTCTCTGCCTAAGAAAACTGAGATCAAATGGCGAGTTCCAGGAACAGAGAATCCTCCAACCCCAAGACAAGGCGAGGTGGTAGTCTTCGTTGACCATATAGATCGTGGTTTCAAACCGCCAGGGTCAAAATTTTATCGAGATGTGCTTGCCAGCTTCCAACTGCATCCACAAGATATTGGTCCCAACTCAGTCTCCAACTTATGCAATTTCCAAGTCTTCTGTGAAGTCTATTTACAAGAAGAACCAACTACAGAACTGTTCCGGGATTTCTTTCACTTAAACCGGCGCACAGAGTTTGTGAATGGCCCGAACACAGAGCTTGGTGGTGTCTCGATTCAAAAGCAGAAAGAAGTGGAATTTCCTCATGCCAAACATCATAGCCACCCAAAGGAATGGAACCAAACATGGTTTTATTGCAGAGACACTTCGCTTGAGGATGAAAATCCCCTCCCCGGCTTCCGTGATCATAGATTATCCAACACTGACCCAATGCCACAATGCCTGAGCTCTTCAGAAAGGGCAAAATACGCTCCTCAAATTTCCAAGCTCTGGGCCTTTATGGCAAACGGTTTAACAGGCTTGGATTTTGTGCGCTGTTGGATATCCTGGAGTATCTTGCCGCTAAGCCGGTGTCCCAGTTTAATGTGCGAATATACCGGTGAAGTTGACGATCCTCAACGCCACTGCAATATCCAATTATTTGAGGAAGAAGTTACTGAAGGTTTAAAGAAGATTCTGAATGAATCAGAACTGCTCTGTAGTCAAACCGGTCCGAGTCCCTTCTATACCAAGAAGAAACCGCCTGTTGTAAGCATTACACTTCCTCTTCATCTCTAATATCTTTAACTTATACAAGTCGTAACCATTCTTCTTTATATATATAGGGTGATGACCCCTTCTGGAAACGGAAATCCATAGAGAAAGCGGCAAAGCCAACTGGAGACAAAGTGGTCAAGCCAACCCGCCTGAAGACCAAAGCCGTAAACCGGACGTCAAAGCGGAAAACGGCTGACCGGATTAATATGGAGCTTGATGATGATACTGATGACCCAGAAGTTGAGATAGAACTTGACTCACTTGGCTCTCTTTTTATGCATCTTGTTAACAATGATCTTCCTCAGGAGGAGGCAGAAGCTAGTCAGGCTGATGATGTAGAGGTAATTACCCTTTCCTCCAGTTCAGACTCTATGCCAACACAAAAAACTCGCCAAGCAATCCAGAAAGTAAGCTTTTCTCATCCTCTTGCTCACTTGGATCCAACATTTATTTTTAAGACTCAACAGCATGAAGCTCGCCGGACAACCCAGCATAGTGGCCAATAGGTCACCTCTGCCGGTTTACCTAATACTTCGGTTCGGAAGCGCCGGTCTGAGGTCTCTCCTACTTCTGACCATTCTTACCCCAAGGCAGGTTATTTCAGACAGCCTCTTAATCCGTCCGATTCAAATTACCAGGTGATACCTCCTTCCTCTTCTGGTGAATCGACAGCAACTCAACTCCCCCCTTTGAAAACTGTGGCCGGGTGAGTTATGAAAAACCTTTCCTTTCAATGCGCCCTACATCTTTTGAACAGGATGTTAACCCTTTTTATTCTGTTTGCAGGGCCAAAGCCAGACCCAGCAAGAAAGCTCGGGTCACCAATCCGCCAGAAGACCCTGTTGCCGAAGAAGAAGAACCAAGAGGTGAACCGGAGCAAACTGGTGAACCGGAAGGCCTCCATCCTGAAACAACTTTTGATGATCCGCCCCTTGACGGCCAACATACCGACGAACCAACAGATGCTGAGCCTGCCGCCCCTGATACTGAACCGGCAGAACCAAACCGGGCTAGTTCAATGAAAGACACTGAAATTCCATCATCATCCACCAAAAATCTTGAAGGCCAAGGTGATGACGTTATTATTACTAGAATAGACCATAGCTCTCCTGGTCATCCCATCATTTTGGCTCAGCATAGTGCCAAAGAAGAGCAAATTGCCAGGGATAAAGGTAAATGGAGCAGCAACTTATCAAACTATGCTCATCTTAACGCTGATGAGCTTCATTCCGGCTTCTTGAACCGTCTGCACTCAAACCAGGATTATGAGGCCGGTTTGGTGAATTTGATGAAGGAACGATATGAGGTAAATTCTTCCCCCTTGTATATTGATTTATAGCTGAAATACTATTCCAAGTAGCCCCCAAGAGCAGTTTTATGATTGTTAATCATAAACCGGGTCTTTGTAACACTTCAAGCATCCCATCATTGATCCTTGCAAAGGCGTCCTCAATCATAGATAAGACTCATGTTTGAAAAAATTAGACAACTTTCTGCAGCATAGCCCCCAAAGGCCGGTTTAACTTGGCAAGTTAATCCGGTTTTTAATCTACACCACCGGTTTAGAACAAACATACATTAGCCCCCAAGTGTCAAGGATAATGCTTGCATTGTTCTAGAGACTTGTATAGAATGTAGTATTTGAGAGCAAATAGGCATTAGCCCCCAAGTATGAAGTGGATAACGTGTTATATGCTTTATACTTAGTGCATAAATATGTTGTTTTGTTGAATATACCTTCAATGTTGTAGGCTGAACTGAGAAGCAAAGACACTCAAAACTCTGACTTGCAAGAAAATGTGAAGTCTCAACAAGCGGAAGCTGCAAAAGCCAAAGAGGAGCTGACCCAGGCCTTGGCCGGAATGGAGAAACTGAAAGAATCCTTCAACCAAGATCGTGCTGAATGGGAAACTGAAAAAGCCGGTTTAACCAAAAGAGCTGTAGACGCCGAGGAAGCCTTGAAACCGGTGGTTGAAGAACTAGCCGGTTTGAAGCGCCAAATCAATGCTATGACCTCTGCTATCTTTGGTAAGTGTCTGCTTATGTATGTTGCGCCAGTCAATGAATATTAAAACTGACCAAAATGTTGATAAAATCTTTGGCAGGAACTTGGATCACTCATCTTGGTGCAGATATGCGGATGAAGCTCAAAGCGGCATATGCATTGGTTGAGCAGCTATACTCTGGGTCTCAGCGAGCCATTAGTACGGCGGCTTATAACAAACCGGCGCCAACATTGATTAAGGAAACTCTTGAGAAGCTGGGCATGTTACCAGCGCGTATTGCCGAGTTGAAGAGAGCTGCTGCGAGAGCAGGAGCATTAACCGCCCTTATTCGAGCCAAGGCCTGGATTCCAGACCTTGAAGCAGAGGATATCATTAAAGGATATCCAGGCGTTAAAGAAGACGGTTCAAACTTTGATAATGATGATCATCAGTGGCTGACCAAATAGATGCGGCCAGCGGCCAGCAAATTGGCTGAGGACACCGATTTGTCCCATTTTCAACAGTTTTATGATGCAGAAGGGAAAAGACAGCCGACCGATATCCATGAAGTCGAAGAACTTGTGCCTCCGATTCGTCAGCGCACTTACGCCCCTGATATTAACCCTTCTGATCTTATCCATGAGGAAGCAGTGTTCCAAGCTTTAACCGAAATCGATTGGTCAACGGCTGATTTCCAGCGGCTGGGGAGGGATGAAGAAGTGCCTACACCAACTGGTCTGCAACCGTCAAACCGTCGTGATGAAGAGTCCTGATCCGGTCGCCGGTTTATATGGCTACTGTGAAAAACAATGGCACTGTTTGAGCCGCTTTGAAGCTTCATGTAATAGGATAGCTGAAACTTTGTTTATCTGCCATGCCATCGAGCATGTTTCATAACGCTTTGTGACAATCTGTGCTGCCCTTCAGGATATATTTTATGCATAGCCTATGATGACTTGCCTTCCTGGGTCCAAAAAACTAAAAAGTGTCTAGTGGTTTACCGCTAGACATGTCATAATATCCAAGAAGTATATAGTACTTTAGCTGAATAATCAAGTGTTTGTACAAAAAATAATGTACAGAACATACCTCATTGATTGACCAAACGTGTATACAGCAAAGGTGTTTAACACCATCCCAATACGTTTGATAATTTTATCTTCATAATGCTGGTCTATATATCAAACCAGACCGGTATAACTACCAGATTTTCTTTATAACACTGGTGATTTAGTCAAACCATACCGGGTCAATGACTACCGGTTTATAATTGATCATGTGCCAACAACTGGTAGTTGGAAAACAAGCCGGGTCAAGGACGCCAGTTTATCAAAAAATACTTATGATGTTCAACAAACAAAATTCAAATAGGAAAATATGCAAGGCTTTTTACAAGCTTCCAGGCTCCAAATCGAGGCTTTTCATGGGCTGCCAGGCCTCTGAGTTAAACCATTTATCAAAGCCTTTTAAGATGGGCCTCGAATTAACCAATCATCGTTTTAACTATGACAAGTTCAGGGTGTGTAAAAGATTGACTTGTCAAATTTTCGATGGGTCATACCAGGATTACCTGGATAGGAGTGGCTTACTTGATGAAGGCAGGCTAACCCGGGGTTTTAGGTGAATACACCAGGCTTCCAAGCCGTGGCTTGATAGCTAATTACGAGGGTCCTTTCAAACTCTTTGTTGCTTTGCAAAAAAGAGTCCCCAAGTAACTTTGTGAGCGATGCTCAGTGTGTGCCTATGTTTGAGTCTGTACTATGTACAACACTCTCTTTGGCTCCACAATTTTTCCTTGTATGGCTTGGAATGTCTATCAAGAGGTGTAGCTGAGGTTCAAACATGACCAAGCCCCCTAGTGATTTTCTTTATCTCTATGCAGCTGCTAAAGCCGGTTTAACAAAGACTCCGCTTTGTTAGTTATCGTGTAAAAGCACACACATGATATAAGAAAGAACAGATACCCCGCTTATAACGGAGGCTCCGGTTTATTATATGATATATACACTGTCATAAATATGTACAGATGAAGAGCCTATGGCTTCAAGTATAATAAGGCCAAAGGAGAGCTATGTTCCATGGCCGCTTTGTCTCCTCCTCCGATTGACGTGATTCTTCATGCTCTCGAACATCAATGAGGTAGTAAGATCCATTGTGCAGATTTTTGCTGACCACAAAAGGTCCTTCCCAAGGGGGGGATAACTTGTGCATATCAGTCTGATCCTGGATGAGCCGGAGCACCAAATCACCTTCTTGAAAGGTTCTAGTTTTAACCCGACGGCTGGGATACCGTCGAAGATCTTGTTGATAAATCGCCGAACGTGCTGCTGCAAGATCACGCTCTTCATCCAACAGGTCCAGAGAATCCTGACGTGCCTTCTCATTATCAACCTCAACATAAGCTGCAACATAGGGCGAATCATGATGGATGTCACTAGGAAGAACTACCTCCGCTCCATACACCATGAAGAAAGGTGTGTAACCCGTAGACCTATTGGGTGTGGTGTTGATGCTCCATAACACAGAAGGTAACTCCTCAACCCAACAACCCGGCGTCCGCTTTAAGGGAACCATAACCCTTGGTTTGATACCCCTTAGAATCTCTTGATTTGCCCTTTCCGCTTGACCATTCGATTGGGGGTGAGCCACTGATGCTAGATCAAGCTGGATGTGCTCACGTTGACAGAATTCTTCCATCTCCCCTTTTGACAGATTAGTGACATTATCTGTTATAATACTGTGTGGAAAGCCAAACCAGAATATCACCTTTTTGATGAATTGAACTGCCATGGCTGCATCACACTTGCTGACTGGCTCTGCCTCTACCCATTTAGTGAATTTATCAACTGCTACTAACAGGTGGGTCTTCTTGTCCTTAGAGCGCTTGAAGGGTCCAACCATATCAAGCCCCCAAGTTGCAAATGGCCATGTAATTGGAATCATTCGCAACTCTTGAGCCGGAACGTGCGCACGGCGGGAAAATTTTTGACATCCATCACATCTCTTGACTAAATCCTCCGCATCAGCATGCGTCATCAACCAGTAAAAACCATGGCGAAAAGCTTTGGCAACCAACGACTTTGAACCGGCGTGGTGACCACAATCCCCTTCATGGATTTCTCACAAAATCTCATGACCTTCTTGAGGAGAAACACAACATTGTAACGCTCCTGAAACACTGTAATGATGTAACTCCCTGTTGAGTATGGTCATGGACTTGGAACGGCGGATTATCTGTCGAGCCAACGTTTCCTCATCTGGTAACTCGCCCCGGTTCATGTAATCCAGATATGGGATCGTCCAATCCGGTATGGCATGCAGAGCTGCCACCAACTGAGCCTCCGGATCAGGAATAGCCAAATCTTCTTCAGTTGGTATTTTGACTGATGGATTGTGCAACACATCAAGAAAGACATTGGGCGGAACCGGTTTACGTTGGGAACTGAGATGACTTATAGCGTCCGCTGCTTCATTCTTCTGCCGGTCTATATGGTCCACCTGATAACCTTTAAAGTGACCAGCCACTGCGTCTACCTCTCGCCGATATGCAGCCATGAGTGGGTCTTTAGAATCCCAAGTGCCAGACACCTGCTGGGCCACTAGATCTGAATCGCCAAAGCACTTAACTCGGCTCAAATTCATCTCTTTAGCCATCCGAAGACCGTGGAGTAAAGCCTCATATTCAGCTGCATTGTTAGTACAAGGGAACATTAAACGGAGGACATAACAAAACTTGTCACCTCGTGGGGAAGTTAATACGACTCCAGCCCCCGAGCCCTCCAACTGTCTGGACCCATCAAAATGAATAGTCCAATATGTATTATCCGGTTTCTCTTCAGGTGCCTGTAACTCCGTCCAATCGTTGATGAAATCCACGAGTGCTTGGGACTTGATCGCCATGCGGGGTATATATTTGAGCCCATGAGGTCCAAGCTCAATAGCCCACTTGGCAACCCGGCCAGTTGCCTCTCTGTTTTGAATGAGGTCGCCCAGAGGAGCTGAACTGACCACTATGATAGGATGGCCCTGAAAATAGTGTTTAAACTTCCGGCTTGCCATAAACACCCCATACACCAGTTTCTGCCAATGTGGATACCTCTGCTTTGACTCAATGAGCACCTCACTGATATAATAAACTGGCCGTTGAACCGGATACTCCTTACCAGGCTCCTTGCGCTCTACCACAATGGCTACGCTAATATCCTGGGCATTAGCAGCCACATATAATAATAATGGCTCCTTATCGATTGGTGCTGCAAGCACGGGTGGTTCGGCGAGCTGCCTCTTCAGATCCTTGAATGCCTTATCAGCTGCCTCACTCCAGACAAAGTTATCTGTTTTCTTGAGCATATGATATAAGGGAATGGCCTTCTCTCCAAGGCGGCTGATAAACCGGCTTAAGGCTGTAATCCGGCTGGCCAAACGTCAAACATTGTTAATACACACCGGTTCAGCCAAGGATGTAATTGCTGCAATCTTTTTCGGATTAGCCTCAATGCCTCTGTTTGAAACCAGAAAGCCTAAGAGCTTGCCTGCTGGGACACCGAAATAACACTTCTCCGGATTGAGCATCATCTTGTAAACCCGGAGATTGCCAAAGGTTTCCCGTAGATCATCTATCAAAGTCCCCTCCTTTTGAGATTTGACCACAATATCATCCACATATGCATGAACATTGCGCCCAATTTGCTTATGAAGGCAATTCTGAACACATGATGGTAAGTTGCCTGGGCACTCTTGAGTCCAAAGGGCATGGAAACATAGCAGAAGGCTCCAAAGGGAGTTATGAAGGTTGTCTTCTCCTGGTCCTTAACCGCCATTTTGATCTGATGATAACCAGAGCAAGCATCCAGAAAACACAAACGGTCACAACCCGCTGTAGCATCAATTATCTGATCAATGCGAGGGAGAGCAAAGGGGTCTGCAGGGCAAGCTTTGTTTAATTCGTGTAGTCCACACACATGCGCCAAGTGCCGTTTTTCTTAAGAACCAACACTGGATTGGCTAACCACTCTGGATGAAAAACTTCAACAATAAACCCATCAGCCAACAGACGGGCTACCTCTTCACCTATAGCCTTGCGTCTCTCTTTGTTGAAACGGCGGAGGAACTGCCGGACCGGTTTGAACTTAGGATCAATGTTGAGTGTGTGCTCAGCGAGTTCACTCGGTACACCTGGCATGTCAGAAGGTTTCCATGCAAAAATGTCCTGATTCTCACGGATGAACTCGATGAGCGCGCTTTCCTATTTGGGATCCAGGTTAGCGCTGATGCTGAACTGTTTGGATGAATCACCAGGAACAAAATCAACCATCTTAGTGTCTGTGGCCGATTTAAACTTCAACGCTGGGTCATGCTCCATAGTTGGCTTTTTTAAAGAGGTCATGTCTGCCGGATCAACTTGCTCCCTATAGAATTTTAACTCCTCCGTGGCACAAACTGACTTCGCATAAGCCGCATCGCGTTCTTCGCACTCCAAAGCAATCTTTCTACTTCCATGTCTGTGATAGTCCCTTTATGACCTGGCATTTTAAGCTGTAGATAAACATAACATGGCCTTGCCATAAACTTAGCATAAACCGGCCGCCCAAACAAGGCGTGGTACGAACTTTTGATCTTTACCACCTCAAATGTCAAAGTTTCTGACCTTGAATCGTAATCATCTCCAAAAGCTATCTTACCAACAGGATATGCAGACTTACCAGGCACCACACCATGAAAGACCGTATTTGATGGTTTAAGATCCTTATCTGTCAACCCCATACGGCGGAATGTATCATAGTACAAAATATTGATATTACTTCCCCCATCCATGAGCACTTTAGTGAACTTGTATCCCCCGACTTGAGGGGCTACCACCAAGGCCAAATGACCTGGATTATCAACCCGGGGCAGGTGATCATCTCTACTCCACAAAATAGGTTGCTCAGACCAGCGTAAATACTGAGGTACTGCCGGCTCAACAGAGTTGACTGCCCTTTTGTGAAGCTTCTGATCACTTTTGCACAAACTAGTAGTGAAGACATGATATTGCCCGCTTTTCAGCTGTTTGGGATTGCTCTGATAACCCGACTGCTGCTGCTACTGACTCCCCTAATGGTTGTAGCCTCCCTAGTTGCCTTAGTGGCCTTGATTGACGTGTCTGGTTTGGTTGCCTGGAAACCCTGAACCGGAACCACCACCTTCGTAACCCGGCCCATGGAAACCTCCTCCTGAACCGCCGGGCGGGCCGTTGTCATATTGGAACATATTGGAATTCTTGAAATCCCGCATGATATAACAATCTTTCTAGAGATGTGATGCCGGTTTCTCCTTCGATCCATGCTTTGGACAGGGCTGATTTAACAAACGCTCCAAATTGTTGCCTGGACCTCCACCCCTCTGGGGCTACTTGCCTTTACGGCGCTGGCCATTCTCCTGCGCGTTGGTATTTGCGACAAAGTGTCGGCCTTGCGCTTACCAGTGTTTCCATGGCCTACCGGATTATGCTGTTGGCCTTTGGCATTGCCGTTCTTCTTACCTTTCTCCGGTTTGTCCTCCTCTGAATCCGGATCCTTGGTATTATCTGAATCAGCATATTTAACCAAAGCGGCCATGAGTGTTGACATGTCGTTGCAGTGATGTTTGAGCCTTCCCAACTTCTGTTTTAATGATTTGAAACGGCAATTGCCCTCTAATGTTAACACTGCGGTGTCTGCATTGATACGATCTGATGAATGCAAAATCGCCGAGACCCGTTTGACCCAATGGGTCGTGGACTCCCCTTCCTCTTGGACACAAGCGTCCAGATCTACAATTGACATTGGCTGCTTACACGTATCCTTGAAGTTCTGGATAAACCGGTGCTTCAGTTCGGCCCATGATCCAATAGAGTTGGTCGGCAATCTCTTCAACCAAGTGCGAGCCGTTCCTTCCAACATCATGGTGAAATATTTAGCACACACCACCTCATCCACATCTAACATCTCCATTGCCATCTCATAGCTCTCCACCCACGCCTCTGGCTGCAAATCGGCGGTGTAATTTGGTACCTTACGAGGTCCCTTGAAATCCTTGGGCAGTCACACATTACGCAAAGTGGGAGTTAAACACGGTACCCCTAAGGAACTGAACATCGCCCCTGGCTCCACGGAGGCTGTGGGGTGAACCGGAGTATGCTGTCGTGCTCCGTGTCGAGCTATCAACTCGGCCTCTCGACGCACGCGGCCATGGTCCACAACATCTTGCGCATTAGCGCCTCCCCCGGCCGAGTTGTTCCCTCGTGGCGAATTTCGACGACGTGCACTACTGGACATGGCCGGTTCGTCCTCCACGTGTCTGCTATAACTCCGGCTTGGACGGGGAGTAGAATGAATCCTCTCACAGCTGTGTGAATATGCTTGCTGTTGGGTTAGTGCTATTTGAAGGAGATCCCTGGCCCGACGCGCTTCTACTGCAACTGGTGACTCGCCGTCGGTTGGGAGGGCCGCCAGGCGTGAAGCGGCGGCCACAATGTTGTCCAACGGGTTAGAATAATGCCCGGGCGGTGTTGATGGCACAACGCTGTTCCGGCAAGGCAGGTCCATCGTGCATGGCTGAACCGGCGCTCCTGCTCCCGGTGCCCCCGCCCAGTTTAGCGTGGGTTGGTTACCAACTCCTGCACCTGGCGTGTTAAAAAGATTCTGCGGCTCATAAATCGACGGGAGACGTGATCGATACCTTCTTCTCATGACTTCCTCTGAATCATTCCGATCCAGTCTAATCCGGTAGGCCTGTGCTTCCAACTCGGCCCGCTCATTAGCCATCCTGGCATTCTCTGCTGCCAGGTCCGCTTTAGCCTGGGCTATCTGATCTTTCACTTTTACAATCTCCGCATTATGCTGATCCCTGGCTGCCGCGTCCACCTCTGCGGACATCAATGTTGCCAGAGCGTCGAACAAATCAGACAAGACTTGGGCCAGAGGTGGCCCCGAGCTTCCTGCCACTGCTGGTGTGGCCGTCGTTGAACCAGAGAGCATTGCTGCGGCGGTAGATGAATGAAGTGCCGATTGTGTGCCGGCCATGAAGATGGCGGCCCGGTTTGGCAGACCGGGGGAATCCGGAATACTATTGCCCTCGGATCCTTGGTCAATCCGGCCGTCCTGCAACTGGTAAAGCGATTCGGTCTCTCCAGAAGACCCGTCATCAGAGCAGACTACGGTTTCTCCATCGGACACCGGTCCGTCCTCGTACCCCGATCCATGGATGACACCTACGAAAACATGCCTTGCCTCGGGCTGAACCGGTGAAGAACTTACACGCCGAGCCGTTTCAATGATGTCGGTGCAGAGGTTCGGCTCGGGGGCCGGTTCGCCGATCTTGCCGATGAAGACGTAATCCCACCAAAGGGGACCTGATACCCGTATTCAATTGAATCGGCCTCGGGACCCCATCCTACATTGTCAATTTAGAGATTGCCACGACGACTCTTCGTCATCCGGCCCACAGCGTATCCCTTATGTCCATCGAAGCTGCCCTTCAAGAACTCAAAACCATCGTGCGATAGCCCCACGGTGGGCGCCAACTGTCGTGGGTTTGTCACGGCAGATGTCCTCGTGAAAGGACTTAGTCGTGGAGCCATCGCAACGGGTTAGCTTAAAGGGGTTAAACCGGACAAGGGGACACGGGAGTTTATACTAGTTCGGCCCCTTCGATGAAGGTAAAAGCCTACGTCTAGTTGTGATTGGTATTGCTAGGGTTTCGAAGGCCAGGGAGTGAATCCGCTTTGTCTGGCTCTCGAGTTGTTGTTGTCTGTCCCTAAACCGCGGCCGGGTCGTCCCTTTATATACATAGGTTGACGCCCGCCGGGCTACAGAGTCCCAAAGCAGGATCATAAACGTATCCGGTTCGACCTCTCTCTCTCTCTCTCTATCTTACTATGCAAGTTACATGACTAAGCCGGTTTACATTTACAGGTTGTAACCCGCCTTTGGGCCCTCCGTAAAGTGCCATCATCTTTACATCTTCATGGGCTTCTAATCTTCAAAGAGTCAACCCGGCTACATAAGGCCCGTTTACCTCCAGTAGTAATATCCCCAACAAGGACCGTTCTTACCTACGCAAGCTACGGGCTTAGCAAGAACCGTTCTTACCTACGCATCAAAAACCACAACGATTTTTTGTCAAGTGTGTTGTTTTAACCTTCAACAAGGACCGGGCGTAGTCACACTCGATTCAACTAAAGCTGGAGAAACAGACACCCACTAGCCAGCTGTGTGCGAAGCATGTCGGTAGAACCAGTCTCATGAACGCGGTCATGTAATGTCAGTTTGGGCCGCTTCATCCAACAATACCGCCGAATCAAAGTATGACACGCTGGTAAGTAGTATGACTATTATCGCCCACAACTCTTTGTGTTCTACTCGTGCATATAACATCTACACATAGACCTAGCTCGGATGCCACAGTTGGGGAACGCGGTATTTCAAAAAAAAATCCTACGATCATGCAAGATCTATCTAAGAGATGCATAGCAACGGGAGGGGAGAGTGTGTCTACGTACCCTCGTAGAATGAAAGCGGAAGCGTTGAGTTACGCAGTTGATGTAGTCGAACGTCTTCGCGATCCAACCGATCAAGTACCGAACGCACGGCACCTCCGTGATCTGCACACGCTTAGCTCGGTGACGTCCCTCGAACTCTAGATCCAGCTGAGGCCGAGGGAGAGTTTTGTTAGCACGACGGCGTGTTGACGGTGATGAAGAAGTTACCGACGCAGGGCTTCGCCTAAGATCTACGACAATATGACCGAGGTGAAAAACTATGGAGGGGGGCACCACACACGGTTAAGAAGTCTACTTGTGTGTCTATGGGGTGCCCCCTCCCCTGTATATAAAGGAGGGGAGGAGGGGGCGGCTGGCCTCAAGGGGCGCGCCCCAAGGGGGGGAATCCTACTCCTACTAGGAGTTGGTTCCCCCCTTTCCTAGTCCAACAAGGAGGGGAAGAAAGGAGGAAGGGGAGAGAATGAAGGAGGGGGGCGCCGCCCCCTCCCCTTGTCCAATTCGGACTGGGGGGCGTGCGCCACCTACTGGCCGGCCCTCTCTCCTCTAAGGCCCATGGTGGCCCAATAACTTCACCCTCCGGCACTCCGGTTTTATCCGAAACTCTCCGGAACACTTACGGTGTCTGAACAATATGGTCCAATATATCAATCTTTATGTCTCGGCCATTTCGAGACTCCTCGTCATGTCCGTGATCTCATACGGAACTCCGAACAACCTTCGGTACATCAAATCACATAAACTCATAATACCAATCGTCATCGAACGTTAAGCGTGCGGACCCTACACATAGTGCTAAGCTAATGGATGGGTCTAGTCCATCACATCATTCTCTAATGATGTGATCCTGTTCATCAAATGGCAACACATGTCCATGGCTAGGAAACTTAACCGTCTTTGATTAACGAGCTACTCAAATAGTGGCATACTAGGGACACTCTATTTGTCTATGTATTCACACATGTACTAAATTTCCGGTTAATACAATTCTAGCATGAATAATAAACATTTATCATGATACAAGGAAATATAAATAACAACTTTATTATTGCCTCTAGGGCATATTTCCTTCAAAAAGATGCAAAGTTAACAATGATAGTGCAACTTATTTGTGGCACTGTCATTTAGGTCATATTGGTGTAAAGCGCATGAAGAAACTCCATGCTGATGGACTTTTGGAATCACTTGATTATGAATAACTTGATGCTTGCGAACCATGCCTCATGGGCAAGATGACTAAAACTCGGTTCTTCGGAACAATGGAGCGAGCAACTGACTTATTGGAAATAATACATACTGATGTATGCGGTCCGATGAGTGTTGAAGCTCGCGGCGGGTATTGTTATTTTCTGACCTTCACAGATGATTTGAGCAGATATGGGTATATCTACTTAATGAAACATAAGTCTGAAACATTTGAAAAGTTCAAAAAATTTCAAAGTAAAGTGAAAAATCATCGTAACAAGAAAATAAAGTTTCTACGATATGATCGTGGAGGTGAATATTTGAGTTATGAGTTTGGTCTTCATTTGAAACAATGTGGAATAGTTTCGCAACTCACGCCACCTGGAACACCATAGCGTAATGGTGTGTCCGGACGTCGTAACCGTACTTTATTAGTGTAGCGACCTGACCCGAATGGATCGAAGTCTCTGTGCTTAAGTGTCATCCCTGGATCGGTATGCTGACACACACAGTACTCGCGGATTTATAATAGAGCTAAATCACATGTATAAAGTAATGTAAATACTATTACATCAATCCATATAGCGGAAGTAACAACAAAGTTGTGGAGTTCCCAACAACGCCAACGACAAAGTTGAGTGTAGACATCGTAACCCTAACGTATCACTTACTCGTCGTAAGCTTCCTGCAACATTGACGTTGCAGCCATGTAGGTCAGTACATTGAATGTACTGGCAAATTCACACCATAGAGGAATGATGAATAATAGCTATCACTACATGCATATTTGGCTGGTGGAGGCTCTAAGTTTAAGATTTGCATAAAGCTAATTTTTTCCTAAAACAAAGGAATAGATTCTATTTAACTACAAAGTTATTTTCATTATTGAGAAGGTTCCTCCAACTCAATCCCAAATATAGTAATTAATAACCCAACAAAATCATTAAGTAAAGTGATGAGATCAAATCAATAATTCAAATACCAGATACTCAAGATGTCCGTAACCGGGGACACGGCTAATCATGATTAGTTTATACACTCTGCAGAGGTTTGCGCACTTTTCCCCACAAGACTCGATCTCCTCCGTTGAATTTCTTTCACTACATGATGTTTGAGAAACAGATGATCGAGACATAGTCTTTCTGAAGCATTAACTCTTTACTCTAGGTAGACAGTGAAGGAAATATGCCCTAGAGGAAATAATAAAGTTATTATTTATTTCCTTATATCATGATAAATGTTTATTATTCATGCTAGAAATGTATTAACCGGAAACATAATACATGTATGAATACATAGACAAATAGTATGTCACTAGTATGCCTCTACTTGACTAGCTCATTGAATCAAAGATGGTTAAGTTTCCTAGCCATAGACATGAGTTGTCATTTGATTAACGGGATCACATCATTAGAGAATGATGTGATTGACTTGACCCATTCCGTTAGCATAGCACTTGATCGTTTAGTTTGTTGCTATTGCTTTCTTCATGACTTATACGTGTTCCTATGACTATGAGATTATGTAACTCCCGTTTACCATAGGAACACTTTGTGTGCTACCAAACATCACAAAGTAACTGGGTGATTATAAAGGTGCTCTACAGGTGTCTCCGAAGGTACTTGTTGGGTTGCGTATTTCGAGATTAGGATTTGTCACTCCGATTGTCGGAGAGGTATCTCTGGGCCCACTCGGTAATGCACATCACTATAAGCCTTGCAAGCATTGCAACTAATGAGTTAGTTGCGGGATGATGTGTTACAGAACGAGTAAAGAGACTTACTGGTAACGAGATTGAACTAGGTATTGAGATACCGACGACCGAATCTCGGGCAAGTAACATACCGATGACAAAGGGAACACCGTATGTTGTTATTCGGTCTGACCGATAAAGATCTTCCTAGAATACGTGGGAACCAATATGAGCATCTAGGTTCCGCTATTGGTTATTGACCGGAGACATGTCTCGGTCATGTCTACATTGTTATCGAACCCATAGGGTCCACATGCTTAAAGTTCGATGACAGTTATATTATGAGTTTATTTGTTTTGATGTACCGAAGGAGTTCGGAGTTCCAGATGAGATCGGGGACTTGACGAGGAGTCTCTAAATGGTCGAGACGTAAAGATCGATATATTGGACGACTATATTCGGACATCGGAAAGGTTCCGAGTGATTCGGGTATTTTCGGGAGTACCGGGGAGTTACGGGAATTCGTATTGGGCCTTAATGGGCCATACGGGAGAGGAGAGAAAGGCCTCAAAGGGTGGCCGCACCCCTCCCCATGGGCTGGTCCGAATTGGACTAGGGAGGGGGGGCGCCCCCTTCCTTCCTTCTCCTTTTCCCTTCCCTTTCCTTCTCTCCTACTCCTACTACTTGGAAGGGATCCTATAGGAAAGGGGGAATCCTACTCCCGGTGGGAGTAGGACTCCCCTAGGGCGCGCCATAGAGAGGGCCGGCCCCTCCCCTCCTCCACTCCTTCATATACGTGGCCAGGGGAACCCCATAGACACAACAATTGATCTCTTGATCTCTTAGCCGTGTGCGGTGCCCTCCTCCACCATAATCCACCTCGATCATATCGTAGCAGTGCTTAGGCGAAGCCCTGCGTCGGTAGAACATCATCATCGTCATCATGCCGTCGTGCTGACGAAACTCTCCCTCAACACTCGGCTGGATCGTAGTTCGAGGGACGTCATCGAGTTGAACGTGTGCAGAACTCAGAGGTGCCATGCGTTCGGTACTTGATCGGTCGGATCGTGAAGACGTACGACTACATCAACCTCGTTGTGCTAACGCTTCCGCTTTCGGTCTACGAGGGTACATAGACAACACTCTCCCTTCTCATTGCTATGCATCACCATGATCTTGCGTGTGCGTAGGACATTTTTGAAGTTACTACGTTCCCCAACAGTGGCATCCGAGCCTGGTTTTATGCGTTGATGTAATATGCACGAGTAGAACACAAGTCAGTTGTGGGCGATATAAGTCATACTGCTTACCAGCATGTCACACTTTGGTTCGGCGGTATTGTTGGATGAAGCGGCCCAGACCGACATTTCGCGTACGCTTATGCGAGACTGGTTTTACCGCCGTGCTATGCACACAGGTGACTAGCGGGTGTCAGTTTCTCCAACTTTAGTTGAACCGAGTGTGGCTACGCCCGGTCCTTGCGAAGGTTAAAACAGCACCAACTTAACAAACTATCGTTGTGGTTTTGATGCGTAGATAAGAATAGTTCTTGCTCAGCCCGTAGCAGCCACGTAAAACTTGCAACAACAAAGTAGAGGACGTCTAACTTGTTTTTGCAGGGCATGTTGTGATGTGATATGGTCAAGACATTATGCCAAATTTTATTGTATGAGATGATCATGTTTTGTAACCGAAGTTATCGGCAACTGGCAGGAGCCATATGGTTGTCGCTTTATTGTATACAATGCAATCGCCCTGTAATGCTTTACTTTATCACTAAGTGGTAGCGATAGTCGTGGAAGCATAAGATTGGCGAGACGACAACGATGCTACGATGGAGATCAAGGTGTCGCGCCAGTGATGATGGTGATCATGACGGTGCTTCGGAGATGGAGATCACAAGCACAAGATGATGATGGCCATATCATATCACTTATATTGGTTGCATGTGATGTTTATCTTTTATGCATCTTATCTTGCTTTGATTGACGGTAGCAATATAAGATGATCCCTCACTAAATTATCAAAGTATAAGTGTTCTCCCTGAGTATGTACCATTGCGAAAGTTCTTCATGCTGAGACACCACGTGATGATCGGGTGTGATAGGCTCTACGTTCAAATACAACGGGTGCAAAACAGTTGCACACGCGGAATACTCAGGTTAAACTTGACGAGCCTAGCATATAACAGATATGGCCTCGGAACACGGAGACCGAAAGGTCGAGCGTGAATCATATAGTAGATATGATCAACATAGTGATGTTCACCATTGAAACTACTCCATCTCACGTGATGATCGGACATGGTTTAGTTGATATGGATCACGTGATCACTTAGAAGATTAGAGGGATGTCTGTCTAAGTGGTAGTTCTTAAGTAATATGATTAATTGAACTTTAATTTACCATGAACTTAGTCCTGATAGTATTAGCATATCTATGTTGTAGATCAATAGCTCGCGATGCTGCTCCCAATTTATTATGTTCCTAGAGAAAAATTATGTTGAAAAATGTTAGTAGCAATGATGCGGATTGGATCCGTGATCTGAGGATTATCCTCATTGCTGCACAGAAGAATTATGTTTTTGATGCACCACTAGGTGACAGACTTATTGCAGGAGTAGATGCAGACGTTATGAACGTTTGGCTAGCTCAATATGATGACTACTTGATAGTTTAGTGCACCATGCTTAACGGCTTTAATCGGGACTTCAAAGACGTTTTGAATGTCATGGACCATATGAGATGTTCCAGGAGTTGAAGTTAATATTTCAAGCAAATACCTGAGTTGAGAGAAATGAAGTCTCCAACAAGTTCTATAGCTAAAAAGATGGAGGAGAATAGCTCAAGCAGTGAGCATGCGCTTAGATTGTCTGGGTACTACAATCGCTTGAATCAAGTGGGAATTAATCTTCCAGATAAGATAGTGATTGATAGAATTCTCTAGTCACCATCACCAAGTTAGTAGAACTTCGTGATGAACTATGATATGCAAGGGATAACAGAAATGATTCCCAAGCTCTTCGTAATGCTGAAATCAACAAAGGTAGAAATCAAGAAAATTATCAAGTGTTGATGGTAGACAAGACCACTAGTTTCAAGAAAATGGCAAAGGGAAGAAGGGGAGCTTCAAGAAGAACGGCAAGAAAGTTGCTGCTCAAGTGAAGAAGCCCAAGTCCGGTCCTAAGCCTGAGACTAAGTGCTTCTACTGCAAAGGGACTGGTCACTAGAAGCGGAACTGCCCCAAGTATTTGGCGAATAAGAAGGATGGCAAAGTGAACAAAGGTATATTTGATATACAGATTATTGATGTGTATTTTACTAGTGTTCATAGCAACCCCTTGGTATTTGATACTGGTTCAGTTGCTAAGAGTAGTAACTCGAAACGGGAGTTGCAGAATGAATAGAGACTAGTTAAGGGTGAAGTGACGATGTGTGTTGGAAGTGGTTCCAAGATTGATATGTTCATCATCGCACACTCTCTATACTTTCGGGATTAGTGTTGAACCTAAATAAGTGTTATTTGGTGTTTGCGTTGAGCATGAATATGATTTGATCATGTTTATTGCAATACGGTTATTCATTTAAGTAAGAGAATAAATTGTTGTTCTGTTTACATGAATAAAACCTTATATGGTTACACACCCAATGAAAATGGTTCGTTGGATCTCGATCGTAGTGATACACATATTCATAATATTGAAACCAAAAGATGCAAAGTTAATAATGATAGTGCAACTTATTTGTGGCACTGCCGTTTAGGTCATATTGGTGTAAAGCGCATGAAGAAACTCCATGCTGATGGACTTTTGGAATCACTTGATTATGAATCACTTGATGCTTGCGAACCATGCCTCATGGGCAAGATGACTAAGAGTCTGTTTTCCGGAACAATGGAGCGAGCAACTCACTTATTGGAAATAATACATACTGATGTATGCGGTCCGATGAGTTTTAAGGCTCACGGCAAGTATCGTTATTTTCTGACCTTCAGAGATGATTTGAGCAGATATGGGTATATCTACTTAATGAAACACAAGTCTGAAACATTTGAAACGTTCAAAGAATTTCAGAGTGAAGTGGAGAATCATCGTAACAAGAAAATAAAAGTTTCTACAATATGATCGCAAAGGTAAAATATTTGAGTTAAGAGTTTGGCCTTCAGTTAAAACAATGTGAAATAGTTTCACTACTCACGCCACCTGGAACACCACAGTGTAATGGTGTGTCCGAACGTCGTAACCGTACTTTATTAGATGTGGTGCGATCTATGATGTCTCTTACCGATTTACCACTATCGTTTTGGGGTTATGCATTAGAGACAGCTACATTCACACTAAATAGGGCACCATCTAAATCCGTTGAGACGACACCGTATGAACTATGGTTTGGCAAGAAACCTAAGTTGTCGTTTCTTAAAGTTTGAGGTTGCAATGCTTATGTGAAAAAGTTTCAACCTGATAAGCTCAAACCCAAATCAGAGAAGTGCGTCTTCATAGGATACCCAAAAGAAAATGTTGGGTACACCTTCTATCACAGATCCGAAGGCAAGTTATTCATTGCTGAGAATGGATCCTTTCTAGAGAAGGAGTTTCTCTCGAAAGAAGTGAGTGGGAGGAAAGTAGAACTTGATGAGGTAACTGTACCTGCTCCCTTATTCGAAAGTAGTTCATCACAGAAATATGTTCCTGTGACTACTACACCAATTAGTGAGGAAGCTAATGATGATGATCATGTAACTTCAGATCAAGTTGCTACCGAACCTCGTAGGTAAACCAGAGTGAGATCGGCACTAGAGTGGTATGGTAATCCTATTTTGGAGGTCATGTTACTTGACCATGACGAGCCTACGAACTATGAGGAAGCGATGATGAGCCCAAATTTCGTGAAATGGCTTGAGGCCATGAAACTTGAGATGAGATCCATGTATGAGAAAAAAGTATGGACTTTAATTGACTTGCCCATTGATCGGCGAGCCATTGAGATTAAATGGATCTTCAAGAGGAAGATGGACGCTGATAGTAGTGTTACTATCTACAAAGCTAGAATTGTCACAAAAAGGTTTTTGACAAGTTCAAGGTGTTGACTACGATGAGAGTTTCTCACTCGTATCTATGCTTAAGTCTGTCCGAATCATGTTAGCAATTGCCGCATTTTATGAAATCTGGCAAATGGATAAACAAAATTGCATTCCTTAATGTATTTATTAAAGAAGAGTTGTATATGATGCAACCAGAAGGTTTTGTCAATCCTAAAGGTACTAACAAAATATGCAAGCTCCAGCGATCCATCTATGGACTGGTGCAAGCATCTCGGAGTTGGAATATACGCTTTGATAAGTTGATCAAATCATATAGTTTTATACAGACTTGCGGTGAAGCCTGTATTTACAAGAAAGTGAGTGGGAGCACTACAACATTTATGATAAGTATATGTGAATGACATATTGTTGATCGGAGATAATGTAGAATTATTCTGCAAAGCATAAAGGAATGTTTGAAATGAGTTTTTCAAAGAAAGACCTCGGTGAAGCTGCTTACATATTGAGCATCAAGATCTATAGAGATAGATCAAGATGCTTGATAAGTTTTTCAATGAGTACATACCTTGACAAGATTTTGAAGTAGTTCAAAATGGAACAGTCAAAGAAGGAGTTATTGCCTGTGTTACAAGGTGTGAAGTTGAGTAAGACTCAAAAAACGACCACGGCAGAAGATAGAGAGAGAATGAAAGTCATTCCCTATGCCTTAGCCATAGGTTCTATAAAGTATGCCATGATGTGTACCAGACCTATTGTATACCCTGCCCTGAGTTTGGCAAGGGAGTACAATAGTGATCTAGGAGTAGATCACTGGACATTGGTCAAAATTATCCTTAGTGGAATAAGGATATGTTTCTCGATTATGGAGGTGACAAAAGGTTCGTCGTAAAGGGTTACGTCGATGCAAGTTTTGACACTGATCCAGATGACTCAATGTCTCAATCTGGATACATATTTAAAGTGGGAGCAATTAGCTAGAGTAGCTCCGTGCAGAGCATTGTTCACATAGAAATTTGCAAAATACATACGGATCTGAATGTAGCAGACCCGTTGACTAAACTTCCCTCACAAGCAAAACATGATCACACCTTAGTACTCTTTGGGTATTAATCACATAGCGATGTGAACTAGATTATTGACTCTAGTAAACCCTTTGGGTGTTGGTCACATGACGATGTGAACTATGGGTGTTAATCACATGGTGATGTGAACTATTGATGTTAAATCACATGGCGATGTGAACTAGATTATTGACTCTAGTGCAAGTGGGAGACTGAAGGAAATATGCCCTAGAGGCAATAATAAAGTTATGATTTATTTCCTTATATCAGGATAAATGTTTATTATTCATGCTAGAATTGTATTAACCGGAAACATAATACATGTGTGAATACATAGACAAACAGTATGCCACTAGCATGCCTCTACTTGACTAGCTCGTTGAATCAAAGATGGTTAAGTTTCCTAGCCATAGACATGAGTTGTCATTTGATTAACGGGATCACATCATTAGAGAATGATGTGATTGTCGGAGTAAATGGCCATGGGTAGCCTAGCCGGCTTCCCCTGGCCCTTCTGAAAAAATTACGAGCCCGTCCGGCTCTCAAGAATCCAAGACATGGAGCCGCCTTCCCCCTGCTGGCTGCCATCCAGGCCGGCTTTCGGAAGGCGGCCCGACTTTAGCCCTCATGAAGAACGCCACGGGAGGGCCGGCTTCGGGAAGCCGGCCATGAGAAGGCCGACTCCAAGAAGCCGGCTCCCATAAGGCGGTCAAGACCGTACCCTCAAAGTTTGCACCCACCTAACGGCGGTGCGACGGGGCGTGGCTACAGTGAAGCCTGCCACCCCCGAATCCCGGAGCACGCCCGGCACAGTGCGCCGTACGGAGTAGGCATGACACGTCCGGCGCGACACCGTTGCCATGTTGACCTTGGTGTCACCCACGACGGGCCGCCAGCGTGGCCCATAGATGGTGGGCCCCTTCGGGCAGAGAGACGCCCGAAGGCGGCCACGCCTCCAACTAGTCGGCCCAAGACAGAGCCGGCTCCCCGCAGCCGGCTTGCCGCCTCCCTCGAAGGAGACACCCCATTAAGGAGACAAGACGCAGTGAGGCTATAGCGATCGCCCGGCGAGCGGCGGCACTGTAGCCGCGCCTACCACGACGAAGCCCACGTCACCAAGATGGAGCCACAGTAACCAGCCGCCGACCGGGCCCTGGATAGTGCGGCCTGCCTGTCGACCAAGGGGCCGGCAGCCGGCGGGACCCACCAGTCGGCGGGCCCCAGCAGCCGGCGCAGAAGCCGGCGAGCGCAGTCACAGACGGCTGGGCCCCGCGCCCAGTCGGATTACCATTGTACCCCCGGGGAGTAGGCCTATATAAACCCCCCGGGGCACCCATGCAAAGGGTTGGACCCCCTGCTAGTCCTAGACACCACATAAGGAGAAGAAGCAGGCTGGCCGTGCCCTTCTTCCTCCTCCCACCAAACAGCTCAAGGAGCCTTGTGTAGCTACTTGTTCATCTAGTGATCATGCGGAGACCCCGCAGAGCAGCAGTAGGGGTGTTATCTCCACGGAGAGCCCCGAAGCTGGGTAAGATCCGCCGGCGTGCATGTCTTCGCCTTATCCCGTTTCCAGGCACCGGCGATGTCTTACTGGCTCCCACAATGATAAGCCAGCCGTTGGCATATGTCGCACCCACCACCCGACATTTGGCGCCCACCGTGGGGCCAGGTGCACCGTCGTCCGGAGACCTGTTCTGGACGGGAACCTTATTCCTCCCCCGCGAGCGTAGCCAGCCCGGCACGCCCGATGGCGCTTGCCACGACACGCTGCAAGGCGTCACCAGCGTCTGCGCGGCGAGCAGCCTCGCCGATCTCCTCGACGAAACCCTCATCTCCAACGAGCTCGCCTCCGATGCGGGCACCGACCACCTCGCCAACCGTCTCGGCCAGCTCCATGTCTCCAGCGAGCCCGCTGAGGACCTGGAGTCGGTTGGCTCCACCGACCCGATGCCTGTCAACTCCGACACGGCCTCGTTCGACACCTTCCCCACCAATGTCACGATCTACAACGACCCGCTTCCCCGAGCCGGTGGCTGCGACGTTGTCACCGACGAAGTGATGGTTGTCGGCCACGGCGGCCCGGCCGACGAGAGCGCCCACGACGCCCCGCACGCGGCGGCCCACGACTTGTTCGCCCCCCTCCCAGCTAATGCCGACGACGAAGCACTGGAGGCACGCCGCCTCGCCCTCCTCGCAGAGGGCCAGAGGCTGGCTTCCATAAGACGCCTCACCGAGGCCTACCAGCGCGAAGCCGACCGCGCCGCCTTCGGCACGCCGGCCCCGGGCGGGCCAAGCCGGGCCGGCCTTTTCAAGCAACGTGGCGTCGTCATCGCCGACACACTGGGAGTCGACCGCCCGGTCTATGCCACTCCGCTCGAGAACTTGCGTGCCGCCCAGGCGGCCGTAGACGAGTTGGACGGCTTGGAGGCCGAAGACCTCCCCCACATGACCCGGCGCATCCAACAGCTGATCGATGCAGCCGCGCAGCGGCACGAAGCCGACGCCCGCGTGGAAAGTCCTCCCCTGCGCCGAGATCATGGTGCGATGTCCCGGACACCGACTACGAGCAACACCCGCGCGCGGCGCGAGAAAGAGCCGGCTGCCAGCCGCAGCCGGACCCGAATCTCCATCGAGCGAGACGCGGATGGCCATCCCCGAGCCATGGAATGGCGGGGCAACCCGCCTCCGCCTCCGCCCCGTGGAAAGAGATATCCCGCCCCGCCACCAGTAGCGCACCCGACTCTCAGCAGCCGGCTAGGCCGCCGCGAGGGAGTCGGCGAGAACGACGCCCGCCATCGGATCGACCGCCTGGCGTGATCCCTGGCGTTGGAAGAAGAAGACGATGTCGGCCCGCCTTGTTTCGGCCCCCGCATCCGCGACGAGCCCTTCCCCAAAGGGTTCTCGCTCCCAAGAGACACGCCCAAGTACAACGGCTCCATGAAGCCGGAAGACTGATTGATCGACTACTCCACGGCGGTTAGCATAGCCAACGGCAACCGGCGCGTTGCCGTGAAGTACGTGCCCCTCATGTTGCAAGGCACGGCGCGGACCTGGCTCAACAGCCTCAAGCTGCGCAGCATCAACAGCTGGCTGGACTTCACAGAAGTCTTCATCCGCAACTTCACCAGCACCTACAAGCGGGCTCCCAAGCCCAGACAGCTCTCCTTGTGCGTACAAGGCCCCGCCATGTCCACTCGCGATTACCTCACGCGTTGGGCCGAGCTCCGTAACTCTTGCGAAGGGGTGCACGAGGTGCAAGCCATAGAATACTTCACAGCCGGATGCCGAGAAGGCACCCTCCTCAAGCACAAGCTCCTCTGCGATGAGCCGACTACCCTCGATGAGCTTCTGGACATAGCAGACAAGTACGCCACCGCCGACTCCTCGATGAAGACCGAGCTTCGGGTAGACGCGTCCGGGAAACTACTTAACCCGGCGCCCAAGACGCCGGCTGGGGATCCCGGCCGACGCCCACACTCGAACGACCACAGGCGCAAGGGCCCCGCGCCGCCTCCCGCTAGTCGGCAGGTGGCCACAGTTGAAGACGCGCCGCCTGAAGGGCGACCGGCGCCCAAGAAGCCCTAGGGCGGCACGCCGGCTTGGCATCCCGCCTTCTCCTACGAGCAAACTCTCGACGCCCCGTGCAAGTTCCACAGCGGCGCGAAGCCGTCCAACCACACAACCCGGAAGTGCCATTGGCTCACCCGAATCTCTAAAGGCGAGGGGCTCGTGCCGCCTCCGCCTGCCGGCCCGCCGCCTTCGGCCCCGCCGCCTCCGGCCGCTCGGCCTGCAGTCGGAGCCGTGCACGACGAATTCCCCGACGAGCAAGAAACCTACATCGTCTTTACAAGCCAGCCCGAAGACCGGCGCAGCAAACGCCGAGAGCACCAGGAAGTCAGCGTGGTCGCTGCCAACCCCGCCGGACACATGCATTGGTCAGAAAAGCCCATCAGCTGGAGCCGGGCCGACCATCCAGAGGTGATGCCGTCTCCAGGCTCTTATGCCTTGGTCCTGGAAGCCACCCTCGCAACAGACAGACGCGCCGCCCGCTTCTCCCGTGTGTTGATAGACGGCGGGAGTAGCATCAACATCCTGTACCGTGACACCCTGGAGAAGCTAAACGTCAAGACGAAGCAGCTCATGCCTACTCGGACAGTGTTTCATGGCATCGTACCCGGCCTGTCCTGCGCCCCCATTGGCAAGATCAAGATTGATGTACTTTTTGGGGACAAGGAGCATTTCCGCCGGGAAGCGAGCTGGTTTGAAGTGGTGGACCTGGAGAGCCCTTACCATGCATTGCTTGGCCGACCTGCCTTGGCCAAATTCATGGCAGTTCCCCACTATGCATACCTCAAGATGAAGATACCAAGCACCAAAGGCGTCATCACCATAGCCGGCGATTACAAGAAGTCCTCTGAGTGCGCAGCAGCCAGCAGCCGGCTGGCCGAGTCCCTTGTGATTGCCGAAGAAAAGAAGATGCTGGACCGAGTCATGGCCATAGCCGGCAAGCAGTCGGCCGTGTCCCCCGACCCCAAGGAGCATGATGCTCAAGGATCTTTCCAGCCGGCCAAGGAGACGAAGAAGATACCTCTTGACCCCGAGCATCCAGAGAGGTTTGCCGTTATCGGGGCAAACCTGAATAGCAAATAGGAAGGCGAGCTTGCCGATTTCCTCCGTGAGAATCGGGACATCTTTGCATGGTCCCCCAAGGACATGCCGGGTGTTCCGAGGAAATTCGCCGAGCACAAACTACACGTTCGAGAAGACGCGAAGCCAGTCAAACAACCCCTTCGCCGACTGTCGGAGGAGAAACGCAGGATTGTAGGGGAGGAGATAGCCCGGCTTCTGGCAGCCGGCTTTATTATGGAAGTTTTCTTTCCAGAGTGGCTCGCCAACCCGGTCCTCGTGCTAAAGAAGAACAACAAGTGGCGCATGTGCATAGACTACACAAGCCTCAACAAGGCCTGCCCCAAAGATCCCTTTGCCCTGCCAAGGATAGACCAAGTCATAGACTCCACAGCCGGATGCGAGCTGTTGAGATTCTTGGATGCTTACTCAGGATATCACCAGATAAAGCTGGATCCGGAGGACCGCCTGAAGACCGCCTTCATCACGCCATTTGGAGCCTTCTGTTACCTGACTATGACATTCGGATTGAGAAATGCCGGTGCCACTTTTCAGCGTTGCATGTAGAAGTACCTCCTCAAGCAGCTCGGCGGAAACGCTCACGTTTACGTGGACGACATCGTGGTGAAGACGGAGAAGCGCGGCACCTTGCTGGGAGACCTCAAGGAAACGTTTGAGAACCTGCGCCGATTTCAAATCAAGCTCAACCTCGAGAAATGCGTGTTCGGAGTGCCAGCCGGCCAGCTCCTAGGCTTCCTGGTCTCCGAACGCGGCATCGAATGCAACCCGGTGAAGATCAAGGCCATCGAGAGAACGGCGATCCCCACCAAGCTTCGAGACATTCGAAAGTTCACCGGGTGCTTGGCCTCCTTGAACCGCTTCATCAGCCGGCTCAGAGAGAAAGCTCTCCCCCTCTACCGCCTCATGAAGAAGAGCACTCACTTCGAGTGGAACGACCAGGCCAACCAAGCTTTTCACGAGCTAAAGAAGATGCTGGCCACGCCGCCCGTTCTGGCGGCGCCGACTGAGAAAGAGCCCATGCTCCTCTACATCGCCGCAACCAGCCGGGTGGTCAGCACCGTCATCGCAGTCCAACGCCCAGAAGAAGGCCGAGCCCAGCCGGTCCAGAGGCCGGTGTATTATTTGAGCGAGGTGTTGTCCACCTCGAAGTAGAACTACCCGCACTACCAGAAGATGTGTTACGGTGTGTACTTCACCGCCAAGAAGCTGAAGCCCTACTTTCAAGAGCATCCCGTCACGGTCGTATGCACCGCCCCGCTGGCCGAGATCATAGGCAGCCGGGACGCATCCAGCCGGGTGGCGAAATGGGCCATCGAGCTGGCCCCTTACACGATCTTCTACCAGCCCCGCACCACCATCAAGTCCCAAGCACTGGCCGACTTCCTCGTCGACTGGGCCGAGACCCAATACCTGCCGCCGGCTCCCGAGTCCACCCATTGGCGCATGCACTTCGACGGGTCCAAAATGCGCACCGGCTTGGGAGCCGGCGTCGTCCTTACCTCTCCCAAAGGCGACAAGCTCAGATACACGCTGCAGATTCACTTTGCCGCCTCCAACAACATGGCCGAGTACGAGGCGCTCATACACGGGCTCCGGCTTGCCAAAGAACTTGGCATTCGCCGGATCCTATGTTATGGCGACTCAGACCTGGTGGTCCAGCAATCATCCGGCGACTGGGACGCCTAGGACGCAAATATGGCGAGCTACTGCTTCCTGGTCCAACAACTCAGTGGATACTCTGAAGGATGCGATTTCCTCCACGTACCGCGAGCCGACAACGAGCCAGCCGATGCCCTGGCTCGAATAGGCTCTACTCGGCAAGCAATACCAACCGGCGTCGCTCTACAACGCATCCTCAAGCCATCTATCAAGCCGTCTCCAGAATCCGACTCCATCTTCGTGCCGCCTGACCCCGATGCGGCCGGGTCCGGCTCGAAGAACCAAGCAGGCAACCCCGAGACTCCCGTAGCCGGCCCGGGGACTTCGGCAACCGGCTCGGAGACTGCCACACCCGGCTTGGGGACTGCGGTAGCCGGCCCGGGGACTGCACCAGCACAATAGCCGGCGGCCGACTCCAGCATTTCACCACCAAGCCCGCCCACCCTGGTGGCAGTAGCCACATTGGCAGTAGAAGAAGTCGCGGCTCCGTCATGGGCTCAGTCCATCCTCAACTTCCTAGTAAACCAAGACCTGCCGGCTGACGAAATAGAAGCAAGACAAGTCCAACGTCGAGCCGGAGCCTACACAATCGTCAACAGAGAACTAGTCAAGCGCAGTGTCACTGGAATCCTCCAACGGTGCGTCAAGCAAGAGAAGGGCATTGCAATCCTCAGAGACATTCACCAAGGAGAATGCGGCCACCATGCGGCCTCAAGATCACTTGTCGCTAAAGCCTTATGCCATGGTTTCTTCTGGACGACTGCTTTGGATGACGCCAAAGAATTAGTTAAACATTGCAAGGGGTGCCAACTCTTCAGCTCCAAGCCACACATGCCGGCTTCGGCACTCAAGACCATTCCCCTCACTTGGCCCTTCACTGTTTGGGGACTGGACATGGTGGGCCCATTCAAGACAGCGCGCGGCGGCCTGACGCATTTGCTCGTCGCCGTGGACAAATTCACCAAGTGGATTGAGGCAAAGCCGATCAAGAAGCTGAATGGGCTGACTGCTGTGACGTTCATCGCAGACATAACAACTCGGTACGGCGTGCCACACAGCATCATCACCGACAATGGCACGAATTTTGCCAAAGGAGCCTTGGCACGTTTCTGCGCAGCCCAAGGTATCCGACTGGACTTAGCATCCGTCGCCCACCCGCAGTCAAACGGCCAGGTCGAGCGAGCCAACGGCCTCATCCTCTCCGGCATCAAGCCCAGACTGGTCGTACCTCTGGAGCTCTCAGCCGGCTGTTGGCTCGATGAGCTGCCGGCTATCCTCTGGAGTCTGCGCACTACACCAAACAAGTCAACCGGCTTCACCCCTTTCTTCCTTGTGTATGGTGCCGAGGCGGTCATCCCAACTGACATCGAGTTCGACTCGCCTCGAGTAACCATGTACACGGAAGCGGAGGCCAAGGAAGCACGAGAAGACGGCTTTGACCTGCTGGAAGAAAGCCGGCTGTTAGCCCTCAGCCGGTCTGCCATCTACCAGCAGGGTTTGCGCCGCTACCACAGCCGGAAGGTCAGGCCAAGATCTTTCCAAGAGGGTGATCTTGTGCTCCGGCTGATCCAGCGAACAGCCGGCCAGCACAAACTCTCGGCCCCTTGGGAAGGCCCCTTCGTCATCAGCAGAGCTCTAGGCAACGACTCCTACTACCTGATCGACGCACAGAAGCGAAGGCACGCAAGAGAGACGACTCCGGCAAGGAGTCGGAACGACCATGGAACGCCAACCTCCTTCGAAGATTTTACAGTTGAAATGCAGTATGTACCACGCTAACTTTTGTATTAAGTACAAGACAAAAGGCTCCCCAAGGAGGGCTCGGGGACTGCCATCCCTTATCTATGAATCAAAAGTATCATGCTTATGACCTTGTCATTTCATTTACTTGTTCCGTCCGGCACCGGGTTCGACTAGTCGGCTCGGGGACTGGCCGACTGGAGTTATATTAGAAGTCCTACCCGCAGTCAGACAAGTAGTGTGCCGGCTCCCAAGCCTTTCTCTTGCCAAAAGTCGCAGTTCGAAGAACCGGCTGTCCGGCTAGCAAGAGTTAAAGTCAGGAACGGGCGCCCACACGAAAAACGGCTAGGGACTAACGGACTAATATAACAAAAGCCGGTTTTTTCTCCCACCACCGATTGGCCACCAGAGTAGCCGGCCGGCCGGTTTCCATTCACTTCACTTCAATCCAAGAAAGCTCAAGTACTTGCCTCCCCAAAGAGGGAAGGCGGCAAAGGAAAAGGCCTAAGGATAAAAAGTATACGCGAATGGAAACCAAACATGCACATAACAATATTTACATAAAAGACCTCCGAGAGGCCAGCATTCAACATAGTTTGGATACACCCCCAGTGGGTGGAACTGCGAAAACTTAATGAAGATTGTTCAAAAGACAACAAGCAGGAAAAGTAAAGACGGCAGGTCAAGCTGGCGGAGCAACCGACGAGCCAGGCTGGTTGGCAGAGATGGTCGGGCCGGCTGAAGGAGCGGCCGGCTGGCGAACTTCGGCTTGGTCTCCGCCTCCCGCAGAGGGCGCGCTTCCACGCGCTTCGTTGCTGGAGGCACGGTCGGCCTGAAGTCGGCTGGTTGTTCCACCAGCCAGCTCGACGTCTTCGCCGTCCTCCTCCTCGTCATCCTCGCCCTCGTCGCTGGAGGCGATCTCCTCCGCCGAGTCCTCTCCCACCGTCGGGTTCAGCCCGAACCACTCCTTCGGCTGAGCAACACCGTCATCATCGATTTCGGGTGCGAAAACGCTGATGTCGGTGCACTCGGCGATCGTCGAAGCTCGCTGGGTGATAGCCGGCCTCACCTCCTCCAGCTCCGCGTCGGCCTCCATCCGCCAAGTGCGCAGCTGGTCCAGGCTCAGTCCTGGGTACCAAGCCCGAACGAACTCCAACGCCCGCCCGGCTCCGAGGCGGGCCGCCGACGCCTTCCAAGCCTCGAAACGACCAACTGCGACCTCCAGCCAGTCGGCAGTCCGGCTTGGGGTACGGGGGATCGTCTCGCCGGGCCAGAGGGCGGCCAACACTTGCGCCCCGGCGCGTTGGAGCCGGCGAAGCATCCGATGAGCCGGCTGCAACCGCGCCTGGACAACCAAGAGCTGCTCCTCAAGCGTCCAGTTCGCATCCGGTGCGATGTTGGCCCCCGTCTGACGGCGCGCCTCGCGATGGGCTTCGATGCTTTGGGCGGCGAAGGCAGAGTAGCCGGGGAAGTAGTCTGCACAAAAAGATAAGCAGCAGCACAAGTTAAGCCAAAGACCAGGCGGCAATGGGCAGGAGAGGAGCGAGGAAGGCGGCTTACCGTCGATCAAATCCTCGATCCGGCCGAAGCCTTCATCCAGAGCTCGCCGGGTCTCAGCCCAGCTCGCCGCCTCGGTCTCGTACTCCGCCTTCAGGGCGGCTTCGCTATCCTGCACCTTCTGTAGGGCCGCCTTGTGGCTCTGCTCTTGGTCGGCCAGCTTCTTGGCCAGGCGATCACGCTCCTAGACCAAGGCAGCGTACTCGGCATCCTTGGTATGAAGGGCGGTTTTCGCTTCTCCGAGCTCCTTCCTCAAGTCGGCATTGGCCCCTGAAGACAAAGAAAAAGAAAAATCAATAAGGAAAGAGTCGTCAAGAAAGATCCGACCTGACTGCTCAGCAGTCGGCCCGAATCTCGGGGACTACACCCAGTGGGTGCGCTGACGCGCCCCCACAGGAGACAGACAAGATCGAGTACTTACTTCAGCTGTCGGCCAGGTCGTCGGTCCTCCGGCTCAACTCCCGAGCCTGGGAGTTGAAGGCGGCAGCACGGAGGTTGTGATTTTCCTGAAAGTTCAGACAAGAGGCAAAAATAAGGTAGCCGTCAAGAAAGATCCGACCCGACTACGCAGCAGTCGGCCCGAATCTCGGGGACTACACCCAGTGGGTGCGCTGACGTGCCCCCACGGAAGAAATCAAGAGAGCAAAGCGGCCAAGAATGAAGGACTTACCCGGATGGTGGCTTGCGTTGACAGGAACTCCTGGGTGAACTGTTGCAGCAGGGCGGCCTGAGCTTGCAGCCGGCTCCGGACCCCTTGAGCCGCCACATTCAGCTCGCCAGTCCCCCCGCTGGGAGTCCACTCGGACGTGGCAGTGCTGGCCGCCTCCAGATCTTCCGCCGACTGGCCGGCGCCCGCGACTCGGCGCGACTCCGGCGGAGCGGCGCCTCCCCCTGCGCGCCGGCCCGTCACCGGCTGTACCTCGAGGCCGGCTCTGTTCTCCGGCTCACCCCCGGTCGGCCCCTCTGGCGCTGCTGACGATTGGCCGCCTTGGCCCGCTCCGGTTGGTGCTGCTGGCGGCGCTCTCCTCGCAAAGGCCACGGGGTCCTCCCCCCTCTCCATCAGCGGCGGGCCTTGGACGATCTCCTCTGCCAAGGGAAATGGGGTGTCGGGGGCCACGGCTCAGAGGGGAATGGCGAGCAGCGGAGGCTGGTTGCGCGAGCCCTCCGCCTCCATCTCCGCGGTCGCCGCCCCCGCCTGGGCCTTGGCTGCCGCGTCGGGCGTTCTGCTCTGTGGCCTCCCTGAGGTCGGCGCGGGGGTCCACGCGGCGGGAGCTTGAAGAACCTCCAGTCGGCCCAACTACGGAGCCGCCCGGACCACGCTCAAGGGAAAGCGGTGCCATGTCCAGCAAGCGGAACAAGTTAAGAAGGATGCTCGAACAAGAAGAGAATGATGAAGAGCATGCGACAAGGCAATTGGCGACTTACGCTGAGACCGCCTGAGGCTGCTTCACCGCCTTGCGGAAGCGGGCTGCTTTCGCAGCCGCCTCGTCTCGCTTGGTCATCGCGGTGGAGGCTTTGGACTTTTTTGGCCGACTGCCGAAGAGGCCTGAAGCGGCCCGGGGCTTCTGTGCGCCACCGCCGGCAGCCGACGCGACGGACGAGCCCGCGCCCTGATGGTCGGCTGCCGGCTGGTGACACGGGGCGACTCCGGCTTCAGCATCATCCGGCCAGTCCTCGAAGCTCGCGATGAGCCTTGAGCCCCCGGGCTCGGCGTCGTCCCCCACGACGACGTCTTCCATGGCGGCCGCCCCCAAGTCCGGATCGTCGACGTCGTCCGCCGTGCGGTCGGGGGCATACTGGCGTTCTATCCCCGCTGTCCCGGTCGTCGGCGGGAGAAGGGGGTTCTGCTAAGGACGACTGACTGATTAGAAGCCGGCCATCATGAAGCCGGCTACGAATGAAAAGAAGAAAGAAACGAAACTCACCACGGGTGGAGGGTTGGCGCGAGAATACGGCGCCTTCCCGTATCGCTAGTCCTCGGCGAGCTTGCAGTTGGAGATATAGTTTACCATGTAAGACACCTCCGCATGAGGCATCTCCCTGGTGCTCAGCCGGCTTGGGTCGAAGCGGCCGCTCATCTAGCACATCATGTGGGGCCGGCTTTGGAGAGGAGATATCCGGCGCTCCACGAAGGCGGCCACCAAGTCGGCCCCGTTCAGGCCTTCCGACTGGATCATCACCCGAAGCCGGGAGACCGCGGCGTTCCCGGCCTGAGACAGTGACCGGGACCGGAAACTCCATGAAGGCTGCCTCCCAGCCGGCGCGCGTGCTACGTAAGCCGGCAGGTTGACGTAGTCTCCTTGCTCGGCGACGTTCTTCACGTAGAAGTATGATTTCTGCCAGATCTTCACCGACTGGATCAGGGGAATAGGCGGGAACGGGTTGTTCTCGCTCGCCCTCCTCATGGCGATGAAGGCCCCGCAGGGGGCGGGCACGCCTGCGACGACGGTGCCGAGTTTTCTCTGGAAGAATTCCCCCCCAGAGCTCCAGCGTGGGGAGCAGCCCCAAGAAACCTTCGCAGAGGGAGACGAAGGCCGACAGCAGCATCACCGCATTGGGCGTGAGGTGATGCGGCTGAAGGTTGTAGAACTCGAGGAAAGAGCGCAGAAATCCGCTCGCCGGAAGGCCGAAGCCGCGCAGGAAGTGCGAGCGGAAGACGACCCGCTCGCCCTCCTCCGGCGCAGGTGAAATCTCTGTCTTCAGCGCCAGGCGGACCCGCACAAGGTTGGCGTCGGGCAGGCGCCGAGTCTGCCGGAGGAACTCAACGTGGTCCTCATGAACGTTGGAACCGTCCCACGAGCTCGACAGCGCCATGGGAGCAAGATGATATGGAGGTGCGGCGGCTCTGAGACGGGAGGCTGTGGCGGCAGCAAGAGGAAGAAACGAGGGCGAGAAGGGGCGGAGCGAGAGAGAGCGTGCGAACCTCTGCCGCTCCCCCTCCTCCCCCTACTTATAGGCTCGTGTGGCGGAGCCGAGGAGGCGCGGCGTGGGGAAACGTGGGGATCGATCATGCCCACTCCCCCACGTCCCGTGTTTATTGTGCCTTAAACGACGAAATAAAACCGCCGCGAGAAGGCGAGTGGCCCATGTGGGCCACGGAAGATCCGCGCTCGGACCAAGGCCTGCGAGTGGCGGGCCCGGGCCTGCAGAAGCGTCCCGTCGCGCGCGTACGCTGGCAGGGTCTCGCTGCCACATGGCCGCGGGAGGACCCGCGGCCAGCACGTGGGTCGACCACTTCCCGCCTGCAAGACGCAGGGCTCCCCGAAGTCGGCAAACATCAGCAAAGCCGGCTCTTCAGGATAGGAAGCTGACCAAGCTTCTCGTCCTTTTGGCCGCCTCGAAGCTCGATCAGCTTCGGGGACTACTGTCGGAGTAAATAGCCATGGGTAGCCTAGCCGGCTTCCCCTGGCCCTTCTGAAAAAATTACGAGCCCGTCCGGCTCTCAAGAATCCAAGACATGGAGCCGCCTTCCCCCTGCTGGCTGCCATCCAGGCCGGCTTTCGGAAGGCGGCCCGACTTTAGCCCTCATGAAGAACGCCACGGGAGGGCCGGCTTCGGGAAGCCGGCCATGAGAAGGCCGACTCCAAGAAGCCGGCTCCCATAAGGCGGTCAAGACCGTACCCTCAAAGTTTGCACCCACCTAACGGCGGTGCGACGGGGCATGGCTACAGTGAAGCCTGCCACCCCCGAATCCCGGAGCACGCCCGGCACAGTGCGCCGTACGGAGTAGGCATGACACGTCCGGCGCGACACCGTTGCCATGTTGACCTTGGTGTCACCCACGACGGGCCGCCAGCGTGGCCCATAGATGGTGGGCCCCTTCGGGCAGAGAGACGCCCGAAGGCGGCCACGCCTCCAACTAGTCGGCCCAAGACAGAGCCGGCTCCCCGCAGCCGGCTTGCCGCCTCCCTCGAAGGAGACACCCCATTAAGGAGACAAGACGCAGTGAGGCTACAGCGATCGCCCGGCGAGCGGCGGCACTGTAGCCGCGCCTACCACGACGAAGCCCACGTCACCAAGATGGAGCCACAGTAACCAGCCGCCGACCGGGCCCTGGACAGTGGGGCCTGCCTGTCAACCAAGGGGCCGGCAGCCGGCAGGACCCACCAGTCAGCGGGCCCCAGCAGCCGGCGCAGAAGCCGGCGAGCGCAGTCACAGACGGCTGGGCCCCGCGCCCAGTCGGATTACCATTGTACCCCCGGGGAGTAGGCCTATATAAACCCCCCGGGGCACCCATGCAAAGGGTTGGACCCCCAGCTAGTCCTAGACACCACATAAGGAGAAGAAGCAGGCTGGCCGTGCCCTTCCTCCTCCTCCCACCAAACAGCTCAAGGAACCTTGTGTAGCTACTTGTTCATCTAGTGATCATGCGGAGACCCCGCAGAGCAGCAGTAGGGGTGTTATCTCCACGGAGAGCCCCGAAGCTGGGTAAGATCCGCCGGCGTGCATGTCTTCGCCTTATCCCGTTTCCAGGCACCGGCGATGTCTTACTGGCTCCCACAATGATAAGCCACCCGTTGGCATATGTCGCACCCACCACCCGACAGTGATTGACTTGACCCATTCCGTTAGCATAGCACTTGATCATTTAGTTTGTTGCTATTGCTTTCTTCATGACTTATACATGTTCCTATGACTATGAGATTATGCAACTCCCGTTTACCGGAGGAACACTTTGTGTGCTACCAAACGTCACAACGTAACTGGGTGATTATAAAGGTGCTCTATAGGTGTCTCCGAAGGTACTTGTTGGGTTGGCGTATTTCGAGATTAGGATTTGTCACTCCGATTGTTGGAGAGGTATCTCTGGGTCCACTCAGTAATGCACATCACTATAAGCCTTGCAAGCATTGCAACTAATGAGTTAGTTGCGGGATGATGTGTTACGGAACGAGTAAAGAGACTTGCCGGTAACGAGATTGAACTAGGTATTGAGATACCGACGACCGAATCTCGGGCAAGTAACATACCAATGACAAAGGGAACACCGTACGTTGTTATGTGGTCTGACCGATAAAGATCTTCGTAGAATATGTAGGAACCAATATGAGCATACAGGTTCCGCTATTGGTTATTGACCGGAGACATGTCTCGGTCATGTCTACATAGTTCTCGAACCCGTAGGGTCCGCACGCTTAAAGTTCGATGACAGTTATATTATGAGTTTATTTGTTTTGATGTACCGAAGGAGTTCGGAGTTCCGGATGAGATCGGGGTCATGACGAGGAGTCTCAAAATGGTCGAGACGTAAAGATCGATATATTGGACGACTATATTCGGACATCGGAAAGGTTCCGAGTGATTCGGGTATTTTCGGGAGTACCGGGGAGTTACGGGAATTCGTATTGGGCCTTAATGGGCCATACGGGAAAGGAGAGAAAGGCCTCAAAGGGTGGCTGCACCCCTCCCCATGGGCCGGTCCGAATTGGACTAGGGAGGGGGGCGGCCCCTTCCTTCCTTCTCCTTTTCCCTTCCCTTTCCTTCTCTCCTACTCCTACTACTTGGAAGGGATCCTAGTTCTACTAGGAAAGGAGGAATCCTACTCCCGGTGGGAGTAGGACTCCGCTAGGGCGCGCCATAGAGAGGGCCGGCCCCTCCCCTCCTCCACTCCTTTATGTACGTGGCCAGGGGGCACCCCATAGACACAACAATTGATCTCTTGATCTCTTAGCCGTGTGCGGTGCCCCCCTCCACCATAATCCACCTCGATCATATCGTAGCGGTGCTTAGGCGAAGCCCTGCGTCGGTAGAACATCATCATCGTCACCACGCCGGCGTGCTGACAAAACTCTCCCTCAACACTCAGCTGGATCAGAGTTCGAGGGTTGCCTCCCAACAAGCGCTATCGTTTAACGCCCCTAGCTAGGCATAAAAGCGAGGATAGATCTAGGTATTGCCACCTTCGGTAGGCAATCCATAAGTGGCTCTCATGATAGTTTCATATGGTAATTTTATTTTATTTCTAGGAAAGTGTTCCATGCCCTTTTTTAATGGAAATTAAAATCTAATATTCCCTTCCTTCATATCAATAATCACACCAACAGTTCTAAGGAAAGGTCTACCAAGAATAATAGGGCAAGAAGGATTGCAATCTATATCAAGAACAATGAAATCTACGGGCACATAATTCCTATTTGCAACAATAAGAACATCATTAATCCTTCCCATAGGTTTCTTAATAGTGGAATCCGCAAGATGCAAGGTTAGAGAGCAATCATCAAAGTTACGGAAATCTAGCAAATCACACAAAGTCTTGGGAATAATAGAGACACTAGCACCCAAATCACACAAAGCATAAAAGTCATGATTTTTAATTTTAATTTTGATAGTTGGTTCCCACTCATCATAGAGTTTTCTAGGGATAGAAACTTTCAACTCAAGTTTTTCTTCATAATATTGCATCAAGGCATCAACAATATGTTCGGTGAAGGCTTTATTTTGACTATAAGCATGTGGAGAATTTAGCATAGATTGCAACAAGGAAATACAATCAATTAAAGAGCAACTTTCATAATTAAATTCCTTGAAATCCAATATAGTGGGTTTAGCAACATCTAAATTTTTATTTCTTTCAATCCCACTTTCATCAATTTCATCATTAAGATCTAAATACTCCGAATTTTTAGAACGCCTTCTAGGTAAAGGAAGATCATATTCAGTTTCATGAAGATTCATATTGCAAAATAAATATTTAATAGGGGACACATCAATAACTTTTAGATCTTCATCTTGATTTTGATAGGTATTGGAAGAACACGCTTTAATAAAGGCGTCTTTGGAGGCACGCATCCTAGCGGTTCTTTCCTTGCACTCATCAATGGAAATTCTCATGGCTTTGAGAGACTCATTGATATCATGCTTAGGAGGAATAGATCTAAGCTTTAAAGAATCAACCTCAAGAGAAATTCTATCAACGTTTCTAACCAAATCATCAACTTTGAGCAATTTCTCCTCAAGCAAAGCATTAAAATTCTTTTGTGAATTCATAAAATCTTTAACACTATTCCCAAATTCAAAGGGCATCTTATTATAATTTCCATAAGAGTTGTTGTAGGAATTACCATAATTATTAGAAGGATTACTAGGATACGGCCTAGGATTAAAATTGCCTCTATAAGCATTGTTACCAAAATTATTCCTACCAACAAAATTCACATCCATAGATTCGTTGTTGTTCTCAATCAAAGTAGACAAAGGCATATCATTAGGATCAGAAGAAACACTCTTAGTAGCAAATAATTTCATAAGTTCATCCATCTTTCCACTCAACACATTGATTTCTTCTATCACATGCTTTTTTTATTAGAAGATATTTCAGTATGCCATTGAGAATAATTAACCATAATATTATCTAGGAGTTTAGTAGCATCTCCTAAAGTGATTTCCATAAAAGTGCCTCCCGCGGCCGAATCTAAAAGATTTCTAGAAGCAAAATTCAATCCGGCATAAAAAAATTGTATGATCATCCACAAATTCAAACCATTAGTAGGGCAATTACGTATCATTAATTTCATTCTCTCCCACGCTTGTGCAACATGTTCATGATCAAGTTGTTTAAAGTTCATAATATCGTTTCTAAGAGAGATGATCTTAGTGGGAGGAAAATACTTAGAGATAAAAGCATCTTTGCACTTGTTCCATGAATCAATGCTATTCTTAGGCAAAGACGAAAACCAAGCTTTAGCACGATCTCTAAGCGAAAAAGGAAATAGCTTCAATTTAACGACATCATTATTGACATCCTTTTTCTTTTGCATATCACATAAATAACGAAGCTATTCAGATGAGTAGCGGCATCTTCACTAGGAAGGCCGGCGAATTGATCTTTCATAACAAGATTCAACAAAGCAGTATTAATTTCACAAGATTCAGCATCGGTGAGAGGATCAATCGGAGTGCTAAGGAAATCATTATTATTGGTATTGGTGAAGTCACACAATTTAGTAGTATCTAGAGCCATCGCGACAAACAAGCAAACTAGCACACAAGCAAACAAAAGCAAACAGGCAAAAAGAGGCAAATAGAGAGGGAGGATAGGGAGAGAGAGGGCGAATAAAACGTCAAGGGTGAATTGGGGGGAGAGGAAAACGAGAGGCAAATGGCAAATAATGTAATGTGAGAGATAGGGATTGTGATGGGTACTTGGTATGTTGACTTTTTGCGTAGACTCCCCAGCAACAGCGCCAGAAATCCTCCTTGCGACGTCTTGAGCTTGCGTTGGTTTTCCCCGAAGAGGAAGGGATGATGCATCCGAGTAGCGTAAGTATTTCCCTCAGTTTTTGAGAACCAAGGTATCAATCCAGTAGGAGCCCACGCTCAAGTCCCTCGTACCTGCACAAAGCGATAGCTACTCGCAACCAACGCGATTAGGGGTTGTCAAGCCCTTCATGGTCACTTACGAGAGTGAGATCTGATAGATATAATATTTTTGGTATTTTTGGTATAAAGATGCAAAGTAAAAAGTAAAGGCAAAGTAAAAAAGCAAAGCAAGATTAAAGTAATGGAGATTGATATGATGAGAATAGACCCGGGGGCCATAGGTTTTACTAGTGGCTTCTCTCAAGAGCATAAGTATTCTACGGTGGGTGAACAAATTACTGTTGAGCAATTGACAGAATTGAGCATAATTATGAGAATATCTAGGCATGATCATGTATATAGGCATCACGTCCGTGACAAGTAGATCGAAACGATTCTGCATCTACTACTATTAGTCCACTCATCGACCGCTATCCAGCATGCATCTAGAGTATTAAGTTAAAAACAAAGTAACGCCTTAAGCAAGATGACATGATGTAGAGAGATAAATTCATGCAATATGAAATAAACCCCATCTTGTTATCCTCAATGGCAACGATACAATACGTGCCTTGCTGCCCCTTCTGTCACTGGGTAAGGACACCGCAAGATCGAACCCACAGCTAAGCACTTCTCCCATGGCAAGAACTACCAATCTAGTTGGCCAAACCAAACGGATAATTCGAAGAGACTTGCAAAGATAACTAATCATACATAAAAAATTCAGAGAAGATTCAAATATTATTCATAGATAGACTTGATCATAAACCCACAATTCATCGGTCTCAACAAACACACCGCAAAAAGAAGATTGCATCGAATAGATCTCCACAAGAGAGGGGGAGAACTTTGTATTGAGATTCAAAGAGAGAGAAGAAGCCATCTAGCTACTAACTATGGACCCGAAGGTCTGAGGTAAACTACTCACACTTCATCGGAGGGTCTAGGATGATGTAGAAGCCCTCCGTGATGACGGCCCTCTTCCGGCGGAGCTCCGGAACAGGCCCCAAGATGGGATCTCGTGGATACAGAAAGTTGCGGCGGTGGAATTAGGTTTTTAGCTCCTGTTCTGATCGTTTGGGGGTACGTGTGTATATATAGGAGGAAGAAGTACGCCGGAGGAGCAACGAGGAGCCCACATACGCCGAAGTACGCCGCCTCTTTTGTTCCTTGGAGCAGGGTCCAAGTCTCCTGGATCACGTTCGGCGAGAAAATCACGGTCCCGAAGAATTTATTCCGTTTGGACTCCGTTTGATATTCCGTTTATCCGAAACACTGAAATAGGCAAAAAACAGCAATTCTGGGCTGGGCCTCCGGTTAATAGGTTAGTCCCAAAAATAACATAAAAGTGGAAAATAAAGCCCAATATAGTCCAAAACAGTAGATAATATAGCATGGAGCAATCAAAAATTATAGATACGTTGGAGACGTATCAGGTTCCTACCTCGGCAACTACTTCCCATAACCTCATGTTCACAATCCTACTCATGCAATGTTTGAGGGTTGAGACTAATGCATAAAAACTGGGTAATAAAGGGATATGATCAAAGTGTGAACTTGCCTTATACTATTGATTAAGATGATTCACACTCATAACTCCTGATAGTTCTACTTGTCACACTCCGCTCAATCTATTGGGAGCAAGCAATTGCATACATAAGCACTCATGCAAAAGAATCAAAGAAAAGATCTCGGAAAACTTCAAAAACAAGCAATTAACTATTGCAACAGAAAACAAAATCTAACAGTACCAAAATTGGGTAGATTTGGTCTTATCAGAAAGTTTAGGTCAAGAGTTTCGATTTGCAAAAAGAATCAACTAAATCAGAGTTATAAAACTCAAGTTATGAACAAAAGAAGTTCAAATTTAAATCTGTTTGAAAATAATTTTTAAAACTTTCAAAAGCATGTTTAAGTTGATTATCTAGATAGAGGGGATCATAATGAAGAAGTGGGCGTTGGTTTTGTTGGATTTGGATAAGCGAGCAAAAAGTTGTGATCGTTTTAAGATCAGGGGCTAAACTGTAAATAAAACATCTACAAAGAAGTCCCTAACTAAAACAGAAAACCTAATTGAACGAACGTTCGCTACCAAACTATATAAAATGAACACGTACGCTAAACATGGCTAAACAGAGTATGTTCACTAAATAACCTAGCTAAATAATAAATCGGCTTTAAAAGAAAAACCGAAGAAAACCTAAAAAACCGGACCGGGGCGGTTTTCGTCGAAAACTGGCGGTCCGGCGTCGAGGCAAACCACGGCGTCGGTGGCGAGCGGCTCCGGTGAGCGAGCAGGTGGCGGCAGTTACACAGAGCATCGCGAAGGCGGCAGCAAAGCGCGGCTACGCGGCGACGAAGCGTGGCTGCGGCGGCGGAGAGCGGTGGTGGTGCATGGCAGCGGCGGCGAGATGCGGCAAGCGGCGGCGGCGAGGCGCGGGAAGAGAGACGGGTCGGCCTTATATAGGTGGGGGAGGGGCAGCTTGCGTGGAGGAGGGGCAAGGCAAGGTGGCGCGAGAGGCGGTGTCCGGGAAGGACACAGCGGCGGCGATGCATGCGGGCGACGGAGTCGGGGACAAAGGCGGCGCGGGCGCTGGGCCCCGGCCTGGCTGGAGCTGGGCCGGCCTAGTCGGCAGAAGAGATACTTTTTTAAAAGAATTTACAAAAAATAAAATAAAACCAAATAAAAATATAAACAAATAATATAGGCATATAATATATCAAATAAAATCCACAAAAATTCAAATAAAACAAATAGTGCTACTGGTTCAATAAAACCCCATAAAATCATTTTAAAAATATCAAAATGATTTCAAATTTATTTCTCTCCAATTTTCTACTGTAGGGAATCAGTTTACCCTAATTTCCATATATTTTATTTTTGGAGAAAAATAACTTGAATAAAAAACCAAATAACTCCAAATTGAAAAATAATTTCAAAGGAACTTTAAATTTGATTCTTTTAAACTCCCAACTCATATTTCATATGTTTTGAAGAAGTCATTTTATCTTCTCTCATGAAAACCATTGAGTTGCATAATGTTTCTAAATTTGAAATATTTCCAAATGAGATTCAAATATATTCAAAACCTTTTTCATTTAATTAAATGGAAGAAGTCATATCATCTTCACTCCAGGGTTTTCTGATGAAATAAATTGGAATTCATGGAGATGCAAAAATGTAAGTTTGGGAAAGTCCTTTTATTCCCTCTCATTTAACTTCCAAAAAGTTCCAAATTTCACTCAATTTCACACAAGTAACCACACCACAATCAAACAAACAATCAAAACTATTTATTTAATGTAACATTCCAAAATTTAGAATTTTGGGATGTTGCAATTAGATATGGTGCGATCTATGATGTCTCTTACTGATTTACCGCTATCGTTTTGGAGTTATGCTTTAGAGACGGCTGCATTCACGTTAAATAAGGCACCATCTAAATCTATTGAGACGACACCATATGAACTATGGTTTAGCAAGAAACCTAAGCTGTCGTTTCTTAAATTTTGGGGTTGCGATGCTTATGTGAAAAAGCTTCAACCTGATAAGCTCGAACCCAAATCAGAGAAATGTGTCTTCATAGGATACCCAAAGGAGACTGTTCGGTACACCTTCTATCACAGATCCAAAGGCAAGATATTCGTTGCTAAGAATGGATCCTTTCTAGAGAAGGAGTTTCTCTCGAACAAAGTGAGTGGGAGGAAGAACTTGATGAGGCAATTGTACCTTCTCCTGAATTGGAAAGTAGTTCATCACAAAAATCAGTTCCAGTGATTCCTACACCAATTAGTGAGGAAGCTAATGATGATGATCATGAAACTTCAGATCAAGTTACTACCGAACCTCATAGGTCAACCAGAGTACGGTCCGCACGAGAGTGGTACGGTAATCCTGTTCTGGAGGTCATGTTACTTGACCATGACGAACCTACGAGCTATGAGGAAGCGATGATGAGCCCAGATTCCGCGAAATGGCTTTAGGCCATGAAATCTGAGTTGGGATCCATGTATGAGAACAAAGTGTGGACTTTGGTTGACTTGCCCGATGATCGGCAAGCAATAGAGAATAAATGGATCTTCAAGAATAAGACTGGCGCTGACGGTAATGTTATTGTCTACAAAGCTCGACTTGTTGCGAAAGGTTTTCGACAAGTTCAAGGAGTTGACTCTGATGAGACCCTCTCACCCGTAGTGATGCTTAAGTCTGTCTGAATCATGTTAGCAATTGCCGCATTTTATGATTATGAAATTTTGCAAATGGATGTCAAAACTGCATTCCTTAATGTATATCTTAAAGAAGAGTTGTATGTGATGCAACCAGAAGGTTTTGTTGATCCTAAAGGTGCTAACAAAGTATGCAAGCTTCAGCGATCCATTTATGGACTCGTGGAAGCCTCTCGGAGTAGGAATATATGCTTTGATGAGTTGATCAAAGCATATAGTTTTATACATACTTGCGGTGAAGCCTGTATTTACAAGAAAGTGAGTGGGAGCACTACATCATTTATGATAAGTATATGTGAATGACATATTGTTGATCGGAAATGATGTAGAATTTTTTGGAAAGCATAAAGGAGTGTTTGAAATGATTTTTCAAAGAAAGACCTTGGTGAAGCTACTTACATATTGGGCATCAAGATCTATAAAGATAGATCAAGACACTTGAAAAAGACTTTTGATGAGTACATACCTTGATAAGATTTTGAGGGGGTTCAAAATGGATCAGTCAAAGAAGGAGTTCTTGCCTGAGTTGTAAGGTATGAAGTTGAGTAAGACTCAAAACCCGACCATGACAGAAAAATAGAAAGAGAATGAAAGTCATTCCCTATGCCTCAACCATAGGTTCTATAAAGTATGCTATGTACCAGACCTATTGTGTACCTTGTCATGAGTTTGGCAAAGGGGTACAATAGTGATCTAGGAGTGGATCACTGGATAGCGGTCGAAGTTATCCTTGGTTACCTAAGAGGACTAAGGAAATATTTCTCGGTTATGGAGGTAATAAAGAGTTCATCGTAAAGAGTTACGTCGATGCAAAGCTTTTACACCGATCCGGATGACTCTGAATCTCAATCTAGATACATATTGAAAGTGGGAGCAATTAGCTAGAGTAGCTCCATGCAGAGCATTGTAGACATAGAAAATTTTCTAAATACATACGGCTCTGAATGTGACAGACCCATTGACTAAACTTCTCTCACAAGCAAAACATGATCACACCTTAGTGCTCTTTGGGTGTTAATCACATAGCGATGTGAACTAGATTATTAAATCTAGTAAACCCTTTGGGTGTTAGTCACATGGCGATGTGAACTAATCACATAAAGATGTGAACTATTTGTGTTAAATCACATGACGATGTGAACTAGATTATTGACTCTAGTGCAAGTGGGAGACTGAAGGAAATATGCCCTAGAGGCAATAATAATGTTGTTATTTATATTTCCTTATACCATGATAAATGTTTATTATTCATGCTAGAATTTTATTAACCAGAAACTTAGTACATGTGTGAATACATAGACAAAACAGAGTGTCCCTAGTATGCCTCTACTTGACTAGCTCGTTAATCAAAGGTGGTTAACACTACAAAAAAAGACACATCCGTGACATTTTGGGCCGAACGAAATTTTTTCTGTCATGCATATGACACTTCTATGATGATAATTGTGACAAAACCCGGTATCATCATAGATGTGGTGGCCTCCTACTTCTATGACAAAAAATCATGACAGAAAATGGGCTTTTCGTCCTGGGCGGGCCGGAGACGCAGCTGCATGACATTCTTTGGGCCGTCCATGACGGAAAAAAACCGTGGTAGAAGCGAGGGGGAGGAAAATTTCGAGGAGTTCCCGGTTACGGTGGGAGGTCGGGGGCCGAGCAATGCACGTTTCTCTCATACACGTACGCGTGTGTGTGCGAGGCATTGGCTCTAACTGAAACCGAGCGAGGCGTTGGGCTCTAACTGAACCCGAGCGATTGCACAGCAGGCTACGCGTTACTGAACCCGAGCGATCGATCGATGGCTGTTAACTGAACCCGATCGAGCGATTCCTTCGCTACTGCTGCTAACTGAAGCCGATCGATGGGATGAACAGTGAGCGTTGCGGGGGGGGGTTTGGATGAATAGTGAGCGGTGGCGTTGCCTCTGGATGAACAGGACCCCGTGGTGTGGTGGAGGGCTGGATGAACAGTAGACGGTGGAGGGGTGCCCGTGGAGGGGTGGATGAACAGGACCCCGTGGTGTGGAGGGCTGGATGAACAGTAGACAGTGGAGGGGTGGTTGAACAGGACCCCGTGGTGTGGAGGGCTGGATGAACAGTAGACGGTGGAGGGGTGCCCGTGGAGGGGTGGTTAAACAGGACCCCGTGGTGTGGAGGGCTGGATGAACAGTAGACGGTGGAGGGGTGGTTGAACAGTAGCCGATGGAGTAGCGCGCGGTGGAGGCTGGATGAACAGGAGCCCGTGGGTGAACAGTCGCAGGTCGAGGAGGTCGACGGTGGATGAACAGTAGCTCGTGGAGGCTGGAGGGGGTCGACGGTGGAGATGAACAGTATCCCGTGGAGTCCCGTTTTGCGGTACGCCACACCCCTCCCGATGAATAGGACCCCCGTTTCGACCGTAGCGCTCCAACACAAGTCCGTTTTGTCTGTTTTGCGGTACGACACACCCCTCCCGATCAACAGGACCCCCGTTTCGACCGTAGGAGGTCCGTTTCCTCCGTTTTGCGGTACGCCAGACCCCTCCCGATGAACAGGATCCCGTTTCGAATGTGGCCGGTCGAACACAAGGCCGTTTCCTCCGTTCTGCGGTATGCCAGGCCTCGTTTCCATCGCATGTTCCGTCCAAGCCCTCCCGATGAACACGACGCATTCCGTTGCCTCCCCATGAACATGACGCATTCCGTTGCCTCCCCATGAACACGACGACGACGTTGTTTCTCCGTTCCGACCCAGCCATGTACACGAGTCGTCGCCGTACGTATGCGCGAGTAGGCGTTCGAGACCCCGCCCGTATGTACACATACGTGGCCGTATTTTCTTTCTTGCACCCTGGCTGTTGTACGTACGTGTAAATGCTACGTGCGCGCCTCTACTACGACACGTGTGCGCCTCTACTACGACACGTGTGCGCCTCTACTACGACACGTGCGCGCCTCTACATCAACCAGTATGTACGTACACGTTCGCGACCAGAATGACAACGCTACGTACGCTTTGACCAGGTGGGTCCCGACTGCCAGGCACTTCCTTGCTTGCGAAGATGTAGCTGGTCGGTCCCAGCAGTCAGGGGGCGAATCGTTTTGTTTTTTTTGCCCGGACGCACTTCCTTGCGTGCGAAGATGTAGCTGGTGGGTCCCAGTAGTCAGGGGGAATCGTTTTTTTCGCAAAATACGGTGGCCCGTCCGGTGGGTCCCGCTGTCAGGTGGAGGAATAATTATTTTGCACGTAATAAGGAGGCACTTCCTTACTGCGGCCGTGGACCCAGCTGTCAGCCTCTCCACGTACAGTCCACGTCCGATGGAAGCCGTTCCTTGACCACGTTGACCACACCGCGCCGAGAGCACCAGGGCGGTGGACGACGGCGAGGCCTAGGAAGGGGACGACGCGACAGTGGATGCCCACGCGTAGAGGAGTACGAGGGTTCACTGGTTCGCTGCGGTGTGAGGCTGCCGTCGTCGCAGAATAACAGGGGGTGTGGGTGAGTAGAGGGATGGCCTGGCCAGCGGTGGGAGTAGTAGGGGGCGGTGAGGCCTCCGCCGCATCGCAGCTGGCCACGGGAGGCAGGATCACGAGGCACGACCGGCGCTGGTTTGGGCGGCTGGAGCAAGAAGACCAGAGGTTGAAGAAGCACTACGGCCGTTGGATGGACATCGTACGGTCACTGGAGCTAGAATCGTGCATATTGACTAACTTGACAAAGCCCTCCGTCCCCGTCAACTTAGTAGGCCCACAAGTCAGCCTCCCACCAAGGTGGGTCCCAGCTAGCAGGTGGGTATTCATTTTTTTAGCATAATAAGGAGGCACTTCCTTGCGTGCGAAGATATAGCTGGTGGGTCCGAGCTGTCAGCGGCGGTAACGTTTTTTTCGCGAAATACAAACACCCTTTCGGTGGGTCCCTGATGTCAGGTGGAGGAATCATTATTTTACGCATAATAAGCAGGCATTTCCTTGCGTGCGGCCGTGGACCCAGCTGTCGGCCTCTCCACGTACAGTCCACTTCGGATGCATGTCGGTCGTTGACCACGTTGACCAGGCCACGCCGAGAGCACCAGGGTGGTGGACGACGGCGAGGCCTAGGAAGAGAATGACACGGAGGCAGGGAAGACTCGGCATTTGTTTCCCACGTGGAGGGGAGTACGACTGTACGATACTGGTTCGTCTGTTGTCGCCAGAGAATAACAGCAGGTGTGGGTGAGTAGAGGGATGGCTAGGCCAGCGATGGGAGTATGGTGGGGCGGTGAGGCCTGCGCGGTAGTAGAGCTGGCCGCGGGGAGGAGGGAGCAGGCAGTCCCGTCGGTGCCTGTGTGAGCGGCTGGAGCAGGAAGAGCAGAGATTGAAGAAGCACGACGGCCGTTCGATGGCCATCCAACAGTCACTACTTGTGCGTCAACCTTTTTTTAGGAAAGCCTCAAATCTGCGGAAAATAGTATACATCCCATTTGCTAATTCTTAAGGTTTTTTTTGGAGCTCATATTCTTTTTGTTAGCATTACAGCCCATACTGTGGCCACAGTTAAAAAATTATACGAAATTTTGCATATTTCGGTGCGGTCCAAACTGTTCTTAATCCTGAAATTTCGACTCACATTCAAACTTATTTTAAAAATAAATGTACATCAATATAAAATCCAACAAATTCTCCACGCATAAAAATTAATGTAATTTAAAATCTCGAAATGAAAAAAAAGATATTTGAAACTAATTGCCGGTTTGATGTGTTTTAAAAATGTACAGCCCATTTCTCCTTACTGATGGGCCATTTTCTTGGCCAGCCGAATGAAAGCTCTCCTCGTCTTGAAAGATTTGCAGCCCAACAGGCTTGACAAAGCGACTTACTTGGCAAATCACAAAAAACTAGGCTGTGGCCGTGGACCCAACTGTCAGTCCATTTGTTTTTTAGTCCATTTGGTGGGCTGGGTGAAACAATGATGTAGCATCTATGCAGCCCATTTAAATCCCATTTGCATTTTTCTCGAAAGCCGCGGACTTGCTGGGCTGGGTGAAAATATCATGTTGGGCTAGACGGAGAAATGTTATAAAAACATAAACACATGATTGCACGTCAGTAAAATCTTTGCAAGCTTATGTACGCAATTACTAGGAGTTAACTTGCTAAGTTATATATAAACAATTATTATTATTATTTTGTAAGAATTTTCAACTTACGAAATAAAATATCATTTTAATTTGATGAGTTAATAGTACGTAGGGTATTATTATTTTTTAGGCTAGACGTGGGACAGTTGAGTTGGTTCTAGGGGAAAGTATTGGGAGAAAACTCAGTTTACATCGAAAAAGAAAGTGGGAGAAAATTCAGAGACCTGCTGGGTCCACCTGAGGAGGGGAATATGTTGGGAGGAAGGAGATTCAAAGAACGGCAGCCGAGTGAACTAGTTTTTTTTACGGACAAGTGAACTAGTTTACATACATAAGCAAATTGCCACTAAAAAAGCAATCAGGTTAATGGGTTCTTAAAAGAAATATTTCGGACAAAACAGATAATTACGACACATAGGCTAATGCATGAAACACTCACATGATAAAGGTGCTTATAAACAGATAAAGTACAACATCTAGACCTTCCTGGCATGCTTGATCATGACAATACGGCTGTCCGTGTACTCGTCGATTACGGGAAGCAGACACGCCCTCATGTCCAAGATCTGCATGTACATGTTGTAGCATGCGTATGCGCCCTTGGCCGCGTAGGTTATGTAGGCTAGATTCAGAGGTACCTCCCACGTGTTCAGGTCGTCTTCTTTCATGTTGGCGTATCAGGGGTCGATGATGGTCTCAACGAGGTCAACCACGGAGTCCTTCTCCTGCCCGTTGCTGATGATCTTGTATTGCTTCTGGATGTCGACAAGCTTGTTGCACCAGATGGCCGAATTGTCACGTTCTTCCTTCTCTCCACCGTAGCGAAGGTGCAGTCGGCGCTGCCGATGAAATAGGCGAATGCTCCAGAACCTGGTGCAGCCATAGGACTGAGTCGAGGCAGAGCTTCACCGAGTCCGCATCGTTGGTGTACATCACATTCAACTTGGTGCAGCCATAGGACTGAACAGCCAACTCAAAGGGGAACTCCTTGCTGAAGTCCATATCCAGCAGGCTCACCCCTCGGATCGCCATTGGAGTCTCTTCGAGTGAACGAGTGTGTAGGCGGCGGCAGCAGTTCGTTTTTCAGGTCTTGGGGAACTGAATTCAACAGTAAGCTGAGTGTGTACAGGCGACAACAGTTACTACCCCTCCCTCATCCGCTGCACGCCCGACAGAAGATGCACCCTCGGCCACACGTCGGTTCATGAGCGGGTCTGTATTGGTACTGTAATAACAGGAGTTAGTGGTCACTTTACTTAAATTTAATTAGCTTTAATAGAAATTTGTACTTAAAACAAGCAATGCATTCGCTCGTTCTATTAGTGCCACAGGATCAACATGCACAACAATTAGAATTATTATTCTCAGGACGCGCACGATCATCACATTTGTCGCACTTTCACAAAAGATAATACTACCGAGTTTGAACTGTTTGTTATGGTTGTTGTCCTCTGCATCATCATGCCGTGTTTCCCAGCTTGCAAGATTCAGAACCAACAAATAAGATCCAAATAATAAGTACAACAAAGATGCCTACACATCTCATTGATTCCTAGCTTGCAAGATTCAGAACCAACAAATAAGATCCAAATAATAAGTACAACAAAGATGCCTACACATCTCACTGATTCCCATCTTGCAAGATTCAGAACCAACCCATTAGAGCCTTTTGATAAAGTGAATATCGGGATTAAATCCATCTTGGCTAGCCATGTCATACAATCGAAGAACTTGGCGAATGCTCTTGACCGTCACAACATATGTAGTTGAGTATTCCTGTTTGCACAGCATGTTTGCATAGCACAAACAAGGAGACAGGAGAGCATGATTTCGTTTTAATAGCGGCCTCCTTGAACTCAACCTCCAGCTCTACTTGGATGAGTTCTGCCTGGAGTTCCATGAGTCAATTAATGCGCCTTTTTCTGCAGTTCACCTGAAATGAAGCAAAGATTGCATCATTCAGCTAGCAAGAAGTACTTGCTCTTGTGAGCTGGCAGGTTCTTTTTTAGTAGTTGCACTAAAATTGAGGAACATTAAGGTTGGCTGTCCGGCTCATGTAAGGTGAAACTATAATTTTCTTATCCTTTTGTGCAGTTCCACTAAAATAAAGTGCCATTGTGGTGACAGTGATGGCTCCATCTTGCAAAGGCTAATAAAATGTTGCACGAGATTACCAACAGAACTTGACGGAGATTTTGGAAACTCCAATCACCATTTTGTGCAGTTCCACCAAAATTGAGAGATGTTGCCCATGTGACATTTTAGTTGAACTGCACAAGACACTCATTCCAAAAAAAGTGTTTTCTACAGTTCACCAAAAGGTCACAATAGCAACAAGGTGAAATGGATATCCCTATCTGCACAAAAAGATAGAAAGTAAACAGTTGCTGGTCAATAAGAATATACGAAACATATACAAAATGAAAAGAAGCATCTTAATTATGTTCATGGCAATCACGCAAGGACAATAGAAATTTTAAAACGTCAGCGATGCTTCATGTTACCAGAAGCATTACGATCAACAATGAGATTCCTCAAATATGGGATTACTTTAATGGTGGCATTGCTTGTTTACCAGACACAGTAAATCAACAGCAGCTAAAGAGTTGGTTTAAGGGCATGGGACCGTGGGGACAGGAAACCAGGACACTGAGCAATGTAAAGGAGCAACTTACTTATCATACTAGGGAAAACAGCAGGAGTGCCATTGTACTATGTGAGGGTAGCAAATCTAATCCTGGTGACCTTTTACTATGTGAGGGCAGCAAATCTAATCCTAGAGACCTTTTACTATGTGAGGGAAGCAAATCTAATCCTGAGACCTTTTACTATGTGAGGGCAGCAATTCTAATCTGGAGACCTTTTACTATGTGATGGCAGCAAATCTAATCCTGGACATACTCTGTTGACTTGTCCACCAGCAGCCACTTTCTATCCTTTTTTCAACCAATAATAGATATGTTCCTTATCCAGTTTGTACTGTGTTTTCCCATTATTTCCCTTTTCAACCAAGAGACCGGTTGGGTATCCGGTCTCTACTACTTTCACCATATTATTTCCTCTTTGAATCAAGTCCTAGATTCATGCTACAACTTTCCCCCCTTTCTTTGTTGTTTGAACAAAGCCCTAGCTTCGAATGCATGCAGTAGCTTTACCTCTAATAATACTAAAAATTTAGGTGGCTTTGGAAGAGCTGATGGGAGTAGAAAAAGATGCACATGCAGAAACGTGGGGAGCTGGGGCAGTAGAGAAAGGCCGCTTTCGAAGAACTTATACCTGAGGGTCGCCGGGATGTCGGCGGCGGCAGGTCGGATCTGCGGACAATACGGCAGGGAGGAAGAAGGGCCGGAAGACCTCCCGAGCCAGCCATGTGTCGGAGAGAATGGCACGGGCAGAGGATCGGGCCCCTCCGGCAGCTGTGGGTTTCCTCCCTCGGCGGCGATGACCGCGTGAACGATGCACCTTTTAGTCCTCTACACACACCGGCCGAAGGGATCCGACCGGATCTGTGACCAGCGGTGAGCAGAGAGAAAATGTCGCTACCGCTGTCTTGTTTATATCTGGAGAGGATGAGAGAATGAAGAGAGCAACCCTAGTAAAGCAAGCGCTCAGGCCCCTGCGTCCATATATAGTGGAGTGATTATCTTTTTTCTCTCCACGACAAGTGTTTCAATTTGTGTATGTGGCATTAAAGAAAAGAAACTCTCTATTTAAGGTGACTACTATACGACTCCTACTTACTACTAGTAGTACTATAGTATTGTTCACTTGTGCTCCCCGCCCCTCCATTCATTGAACAACCCCACGGGTGAATAAACATACAGTAAGTACTGTATTTATATAGAACGAACAAGCTCGAACTGTTTTCTCATAGTTAAAAGTTGAGGGCGGGGCTTTTCCCGGGCAGTACGCGCGGCAGTTTTCGGGTAGGGCCAGAAGACTATTTTAAATTTTTTTTAAACTTCGAGACGGCCACATAGCATGGAGCCGACCCCAACGATTTTAAGCTTACAGGCACGATACACGCTATCCTAGACTACTATACACATGAAACTGCCACACGAGCGTCCGGGCTGCGCTTGGCTCTTCGCCTCTTCGGGAAGTCGAACAATGATGGAATACTACTGCACTGGAGGAGTACTACAATACGCTTCTGGCCATCTGACACCGATTGAACTGCTGCATGTCCACCGCGTGCGGGAGGGAGAGCGTGTAGCGAAAGCTTCTCCTAGTCTTACCAGCCACCACGCTCATGGGCGAGGGAGGGATGCTCCTGCCTTTGCTTGTATGACAGGTGGGCCCTACAGGTGTGTGGCCAACCTGTCATACAGCCAAAGGCATGTGCAGTTAAGTCCGCGAGGGAGAGGATAATCAAACTTCTCGTTGATGTACGAGTTGACGCGACACATCAAAGCACTGCACTCGATATATTTCAATAATTTGCGTGTGTGACTCCCAGATGTAGAGGCCAGGGGTCACCATCCTCCTTTTCGAGAAAAAATAGACGTGTGTGTGAGAGGACGAGCGCGTGCGTGCACCTCTTCTCTTCCTGTATAACGTACTACTAAACTCAGAGTACAAGTTTTTGTGGGTGGCACGATGGTGCGTGCAAGAAGTCCCGAGAGATAGGTTTAATGCATTAATTGCAATGCATGCATGCGTAAAGTACATGCATTGGTCAATTTTCTCTTAATACTTGCATGCAATGATTTAATGCACCTTGGAATCTGAACATGTGTTGGGGACAACCAAATTGAGCCTTATAAAATGGAAAAACTAAAATTTTGAGATAAGCCCTATAAAACCGGAAAGGAGGGAGTAGAAAAAGAAGTACTCCATCCGGGAATAGTGCCGCACTTCGAAACTAGAACCGTCAATAAATTTTGAGCTTGCATCTCATCACATTCCAAATTACTCCATGCTATATTGAATTGCAAACCTGTTCACACCGATCACAACCTAAACGGTTTCCCACTTAGGAGCGTATTAGTACTCGGTTATAAATACTAGTATGCCAAGATGACTGCACATTCCTCCTCAACTCCTCATCCAAAAAAACAAACAAGTCATTCAGCATCCTTCCCTTGCGTCTGCCATGGCCAGCGTGAGTTCTGGGTCGAGAGATTGCCACCAGGGAGAGGCGAGCATGGAAGCGGAAGCACGAGAGATGTCTCGCCTCACTGCGAGAGCAGCCAACATGTCCCGCCGCGCGGAAGTAGAAGCACAGAGGTCCCGCCGTGCCGCTGAAGCAGCACGGAGGTCCTGCCGCGTCGTCGATGCAGCAGACTGGTCCGGCCGCGCCGCGGAAGCAGCAGAGATGTCCGCCGCGCCACGAATGCAGTAGAGATGTCCCGCCGCACCGCGGCGGCCTGGGAAAATTTCTTGCGGGCACGCGACGACTGTTACAGGCGCATGCATGCGATCGTCCATAGCCAGACGGATCAGATCTCCCACTCGGCGAGGTTGCAGGACGACATGGTAGCCTCGTTTGAATAGGCTACCGGCGTCATCCGGTAACTAAGGGAGGGCAATCAGAGGCTCCGGGCCAAGCGCGACCTGCTGAGGGAGAAGATCGTCCGAAGTGCAGACCTGCAGGAGGAGACTAGTGCCTTGTTGAAGAAACTTATGGACGAGAATGGCATGCTCCGTAACGAGCGCCAAAGGATAGTGGAGGAATCCATGGATGTTCTCAAGCAGCGTCTGGAGGACACGAAAGAGCTCATTGCCGCTTGCCGCGGAGACTAGTTTCCTGGTTTATTTTGATGTAATAATCGGTTTAGGATGTGTATTGTGTCGTCGGTTGTGAAATGTTGGGTTCTAGCGCGGATGGTTGGCCTTTGTTGGCCTCTTGGGATGTTGCGATTTCAATCTGGTAGCTTTTAGTCCTTCGTGTTAGGCTGGAGTTGTGCTGAACTTCTTGTGAATTGTGGTGGTTTTCAGTAATGAAAATCGGAAGGGGCAAGCCCTTCTTTGATCAAAAAAAATTAATCATCCTTATATATTCATCAGTCTTGCTATAAGTCGCAGTAGATGCTATATAGGTCCGTCGGATCTTACATCAAGATCCGTGCTTTCAGATTTTCTTTTTTCTCTCTTAAATCTCAGTCGAGTGAGACATAGCCATGCCATTAAACAGAGGCTCGGGCGCCATTAATGGAGACCTTGGGAGAGAGGTGGATGGCAGATGGAGGTCAAAGGGCTCTCCTCCCGATAAGCACGCGCAGGGGTCTGATCGCACGCCTCTCGTACTCAAATAGCTACCTTGCACGTCGCCTCCTAGCTAATAAAAAAGGGGACGCGTGGTAGCACGTAAATGGTACTAGTAAGTAGAAAGCCCACGGTTTCAATAATACTTGTGTTTTCGATTGTAACATGACAACAGTTCTTCCAAAATGACTTTGTTGATTGTTAATGTGTGCGCCTTCGCAAATCGGACTGCAAATTTACCACAGCATGTTGGTGCCATGTCATGGCACCAAGCCAAGTTTCATTATTTTCATGCATGTTTTGGATTTACAGGAATTAAAAAAACTAAGTTTCTCAATGTTTCCAACCCAGCCACGACGCCCAGAATTTTGAATTTCATTCCCATTTCTTGCATGGAACCTAGAAATTTACCCGAGGACACACATGTGATTTTTCAACCAACTTTGGTGAACTGGAACATGTGCTTGTATTTCAAATTTGAATTATGCACACAAAGGTGACACGTTCCCTCCCAGAACCACGAGCCTTCTTGAGAGAAGCTCCGATTTGCAAGAAGCTTATACCAGAATTTGTTCCTATTCGGCCAATTTTTTTTACCACGGCATGGTACTACCATGACATGACACCATGCCAAGTTTCATGATTTTAAAACCAAGTTCCTCAATGTTATCGACCGAGCCACGATGCCCGGATGTTTGAATTTTATTCTCATTTTTTGCATGGGACCTACTCCCTCCTTCCATCTATATAGGGCCTAATGTGTTTTTCAAGACAGCCTTTGACTACTGACAAGATTAATAGCACATGAGATGTATACTATGCAAATTATATTATTGGAAGCTCCTTTGACATACAAAATTGAAGGTATGCTTTGTGTAAGTTGCATGTCATATATTATTGCTCTAACGTTTGGTCAAAGTTAGCCTCGAAAAACGCATTAGGACATATATGCATGAGAGGAGTCGACTTCGAGAGAACGTGTTTGTTCGAGAGACACCGAGGAAGACTACTATATATCGATGGTGCATGTAGGCGGGAATTAAACTAAGGGATGGTCTTATTGGTTTCGGGGATATAGGGGAAGAGTGAGAGGCGGGGGTAGCTAGAAGGAGATTGTTAAGTGTGAGTGTGTGTTTTACCCATCTAGGTGGAAGTTATGTGCACAAAAGAGGATAACGATTCGATGTGGCGTTAGGATTGAGGGTAATTAACTACGTATGGAGACATAAAGACCTTGAACGTGCATGTGTGAGAGGTATACATGTATACGTGGGATGTGTGTGTGTGCGCGCGCGCATGATCGAGATAAAAGAAAGAAGACATAAGTCATAAGATCAACGACATGGGAGAGACGGATCGGTATGACAATATGCATGCATGTGAGAATGCATGGAAGAAGTCCCGACAATTGAGCATGTGTTTTTGTCTTTAAGAGATAGTGGCATGGGCTGGAGCATGCATCTATGGCGAGCAGAGGGAGTGAGGCGCAACGATTGTGCAAAAGAGACCAACCTATAAATGCATATGTATGGAGAGACATATATAGTGTGGGTGATAGGAAGCAAGACTCCGTGCGAGAAAGAAATGTTGATAGAGAAACTACAGATAGATACAGAGATGGATATGCTAGCTAGAGGGACATCCGCTAGTTTGGGTGTTGGAGATGACCGTCGGGTGGTTCAAAGGGTGAAGTTATATATGTGTGTGAGAGGGCACTTGACTGCATGTAGAGAGAAACATATGTAGTGTGCGTGATAGGAATCAAGAGTGAGGGTGAGAAAGAAGGTTGATGGAGAAACAGATAAATAGAAAGATAAAGATGCTAGCTAGTGTGCGTTAGAGATAGGAGTCGAGTGGATCAGAAGGCTGGGTTATGTGTGTGGGTGTGAGAGAGATAGAGAGAGGGTCCGTGTGAGTCACATACAAACAGATATCAGAGAGAAATAAGATCCAGAGAGATGGAGTTTTGTGTCTGTGAGAGAGAAAGATATTTCACAACGAGAGTGATAGCTAGAGAGACATACGAGGGAACGCAAGATATCTCTAGGGAGAGAGGGTGTGTGTAAGCGACATACAAGAGAACAATGGAGAAATATGAGACCCTGGGAGACAGAGTTTGTGTTTGTGTGTGAGAAAGAGATATTGATGAGGAAGAGTCGTAGGTTCTCGTATCTAAGGAGCGAAAGACATCTCTGTATGAGGGGTGTGCGAGTGGCACACATGGGAATAGTAGAGAGAAATGAGACCCCGGGAGACAAAGTTTTGTGTTTGTGTGAGAGAAAGAGATTCCACATGGAGAATCATAGTTAGAGACACATAGCAGGGAGCGAGATATACTTAGAGAGAGATAGCGTGATGAAGGTTGAGGGAGAGAGTACCGTCAGTGTGTTACGAAGATAAAAGATCATTGTCGACATACAGGTAGCACGAGAGATACCTGAGAGACGATGAACGTGTATAGGTCCAGAGAGATATTCCTATATAAGCATGAGTGATAGCTATATGAGATGAATATCTGGATTAAAGGGGATTCAAATATTTAAACTGGAGATCACGACATTGACAATATCATAACGCAAATTGGTGTATCAAACATGCATATTCATTTGAATTTGGGCACACGTGTAATGTTATATAGTTTATCAATATTGGTGATCCATAGATTCTTCAATTACAAACAATGCATGGTTTATATGCAATTAATGTCTAAACGGGATTACACTATATGTTGCGTGTGTGAAACACATTATGCATGTTTGAGAAGTAAAAAAACCCGCATGAAACACACATTAATTGGAGACAGTTAGCGAGGAATGCATACATTGGATTTCAACATAGAGTGGTTTCAAATATTTGAAAATCCAAATTGATGGATACAACCTTATGAATCTGAGATCATGCCATTTGTAAACCATATTTATGTATAAATGGTGTTGTGCTTTTGAAAGTATATATATATATATATAAATGATGTATATAGAATGTAATTCCAACTGAAAATGGATCCCGCCCGAAAGAAAAAATAGAATACAAACGGGATTCGAATTGAGTTGGCACGGTAAACGTGCACTCTGCAAAATTTGAACGAAGCGGGGAAAGTCGCAGTAACCGCCCGGAACCAAAATCTGCGAGATGGAAATCACTGCTGCCTATCCCTGCCACGCAAAGCCTATATGCTGGATTTCTATAGGTTTCGATAGGGGTAGGTTTGTAATTTCACCCAACCATGACGTAACCGCCTCTCACCCGGATTCATACACGGTGGGCGCCAAAACACAGTGTGTCCTCGATCGAAATCGACTCCCTCCCCGATTCATATTCATACACGGTGGGCACCAAAAACAAACTCTCGTCGGCAAATATTCGGTGTATGCGAGATTACCGTCCTATCCCCGACCGACTAGTGTTGCTGTGATGTAGTAGAAATTTGAAACGGGGGCTAAGTTTGTAAATTTCCTCGCATTTGAGACAAGTGCGCCCTGAATACATGGTTCCCCCTTCCTCTCTACCTCCCTTTTCCCCATTCGTACTCCGTGGGCGCCAAAACACCCTCTCCACCCCACCCTCCTCCGTCCGCCGCCGTCCGCCACCCCATCCACCGTCGTCCTCCTCCACCATGCCGGAGCTGATACCCCGACGCCGCCGTCCATTACAAGAGATCGACCTCTCTCATCCACGGCTTCGGACCGAGATCCTTGCATCCCGTCCTCTCGCTTCATCCCCGCCGTCGTCCACCTTGCCGGCGCCGCTCCTACGACCGTCTCGTCCACCGCGCCCTACCGCCACCGTCTACCCTCCTAGATCTGCTTCACGCCGCTGACAGCCATCGCTACTGTAGCACCATAAAATTCTCAGCAGATGCCTACACGGCGCCACACTAGAGGCGGTACTCTTTCGTATCTGCTCAACTTATTTATCGCAGCAAGAAAATAGATCGCCACTGCTTTACTCTGATTTCTTGTCTTGGTTGTGAAGTTGACTTTGTCCGGTTTGCACCTTTAGATCCGCCATGGCACGCTCAACACCATACTCGCAATGCTTATGGTTTTCCCCTTTTATATTCCACACTAGTTAAATCACAGTAGACTAAATTTCAAAATTGGGTCAGTCGATTTTTCAGAGCTCGCCGGAGTTTGCTGGTGCGATCGAAGGGGCCCGGGTGGTTGTGGGGCCTCGCCGAACGAAGAAAACTCGACGCGGGTGGGGGTTGGGGTGGGGTGGGGGTGGTGGAGGAACACAGGCGGTGGGGGCCGGTGGTCCGGCTGGCGGCCCGTGCGGTGTTCTGTATGGGAAGAATCAGAGACAAGGAAGAAGAAGGGTTAGGAGACATAGGATCTTCATCCAACCGCCTGAAATGGTCGAGAGACAGCTAGGAGTTGCATTCTTAATGCACTCTGGTTCATCATGTGTGGGCACTGCGCAACCAACATTTTATTATCCAAAATCTGCTTGCTCTTCTTTACCATGTTCATCTTCCGTTCTTCTTTAATATGTACTCTCTCTGTTCCTAAATACAAGTCTTCATATTCCACCATGGACTACATATGGAGCAAAATGAGTGAATCTACACTCTAAAATGTACCTGGATACATCTGTATGTGATCCATAGTGGAAATCTCTACGAAGACTTATATTTTGGAACGGAGGGAGTATGATAGTAGTACAGTATGTTCCTTGTACTGAAGATGAGCAGGGACATTAGCAGTGTAGAGGTCTATACGGTCGGTTGTGATGGACACTTTGAGCCTCTTTGATTCGTAGGATCTTGTAAACATAGGAATAGGATTTGTAGTGGCCTGCCCACTTGAATCCTATAAGAATAGCAAGGAAATGCGGGGAGCTGTGTCGCCTTTGAGAGTTACATTGATATTAATAGTACCGCACCTTCACTTGAAGAGAGCTGGTATCCGAAGCCTTTCTAGCCGTACCGGCAATACTAACACATATATTCCAGCAAGTTCCACTTTGCTGATTTTACTCTGATGCTTAAGGTTTTCCCGTTATATCTACACTATGATCTATGTAGCTACTTTGTGTCGCACTAGCAGCAGTCCACTCTTGAAGCTAAACACTGCAATGACTTACAAAATTGGCACCAAGGCATTGAGTGCCATTCTGGATGCAATGAAACTCATACGCTCCCCACCTGTTGATTCTTGTTCAGAATATCATCCTAATGACTATTCTAACCTCGAGGAGTCAAAGGCAGATGGCCTGTCCTGTTCACCCATCAAGGTGCTTGTTCTAATTTGGCAATGTTTTATTGATTGCGGGTATCTTGCATATGTTGTCTTGCATTTCTTCTACTTTGTTGCACCGCCATCTGCTTAGTTTACTCATCATATATGTCGAGATGCCATGCCCATCCATTATCAATACATATTCCATCTATCATCATGCCATGTTTTTCCACTCAAATGTTGTTCTTGTGCATCAGACATCAAAAAGGAAGAGGGTGATTGCCGAACCTGAAGGAGCACCAGCAAAGTCCTTGAAAAACATGGTGGTGCCGGAGAAATCAGACATCACCCCACTTATATTGGTTGTACAACCAGTGACACAAAACGTAGGACCGACTCCAGCAGACTGTACCCATACTTCACTGGCCACAGCACTAGCCCCACCACACAGGACCTGCACTCCAGCAAAAGGTATACCGATTTCATTTGCCATAGCACCAGCTGTACCACAGAAAAATCCCACTCCAGCAAAAAGTACAGCAAGTCCACCGGCCGAAGACCTATCCCAACTGCAGAGACGGTCAATTCCTGCAGATTGGAACCCCATTCCATTTATTCCTAGTTTAAAAGACAATGCTTTCAATGTTGTTAGGGACTACGTGCATATATTCCCATCAGGGGAAGATTATTGTGAAGATAAACACCATTTTCACATCTTCCTGTCCAACTTACGTGCAAGTGCTATTATTCATGGCTATTATTTTCCTGTTTTCTGCTGATTGAACACATCAATGATTTACATTACATTGATGTAACTAGGCGAGGGTCAATCTGGATAGTCATGACGAGCAAAGCTTGCTTGTGCTTTTCAAGGAAGCATTGCAACAGTATCGGTGTTACCTGAGGAAATCACACTTTGATGGCAAGTTTATAAACGAATTTCTGGTGAAGTCTCCTATGCTAAATTTAGAACACATTGAAGGGAAAAACCTTGTTATGCACTGGTCTCGTTCCCAGGATGAGGTACTGTCTATGAAATCACATGACAATTTGAACTTCTACTTTTCCGCATGTGCCTTACGGATCTTTTTTGCAGGAAATATGCTCGAAGAACAATTCCGGTTTGACAAGAATGATGGGATATCTCAAATATGGTGCCCGCTGCTTTGCTCTTGTTAGTACCTGTTGTCAAGTATCACTGTACTTGCATACATACCAGGTTCATTATGTGACAGCAGTATGCATGATAGCTTGCTTATCAATTGTTCGCTCCAAATTATCTGATCTATATGAATGGTTACATCAGTGTAGAATATATCCAATGCCGATGTTTTTTTAGCTCTGCATTGTTCTTGTAAGTACATGCTCCTTTATCAGTGTACTTATAATGACAGGTAGTTGTTCATGTACCATCACTCTGCAGCTTATTTTCCTTTGCCCTCCATTTTCTACACATCAGATCTATATTTACTCTTACCATAAGGTTGGTACTGAAGAAGTTTAGTTGTGCATTGCTCTTGGTTGTACCTTCTGCATGTATCGCTGCACTTACATTTATAGCTACTTGGTTATGTAGCATCATTCTTCATCTTATCTTAAATATTCTCCATTTTTTTGTATATTATCACATCTATATTTACTCTTAACAAAATGTAGAATAAAGGCAATGCTTTTGAAGAAGATTATGTGGTAAACTTCTTGAATTACCCCCCATCAGCATGGACAAGGCCTTTATAGAGCCTGTCTTCACCAATAATGTAAGTTTGTCCATCTCAAGCCTTCAAACTTTGTTGTATATATTTGGTTAGGCATGACTGCAACAGTTGTTTATTTTTGGTGTTTGCATCAAATTTCCTGTTTAAAGTTTATTATATGTAGTTCATAAACAAAAGTTCGTCCTTTCTCAATTTAAGTTTTCAGTTGTACAACCAAGTTCCTTCTTCATACCATGTAAATTAAACTATACAGAGCAAGTGATCTTCTTTTGCATTGCATGTATGCTTCTGTTCTTCATCTATAATCCAGTGGTGTGGTGAACCTACCCACTACAGCACAATGTCATATTCTGCAATGTCTTAACTATGAAAAATGTCATATCATTCAACTATTATTTAAACCGTCTCTTTATTTGCCAATCTGAAATGGTATAAATTGCCAGCACACTAACCATTGATACGCATGAGTTCTTGATCTGTAATCCAGTGGTGTCGTGAAGCTGCCAACTCCTTCACAATGTCATTTCCTGCCATGTCTTGACCTGAACGATACCATATTGTGTTAATGCAAATTTAAACTATGTCACTTTATTCGTCGGTAAGAAATGTGATGAATTGTCAGCACTGATACTTTTATGTGCAAAACCTATCATCTGTCTGCTTGTTTATCTTTCAGAGTTAGGAAGATATAAGTGTTGAACAAGCGCAGTCTCATCATCTTGCTCGGCTGCTTGCGTTGTAGCTCCCCAGCAGGGCTAACCTTTCTTGAACTCTGTTGAAGTGCTGTCGGTTTTGTATATTATTTTTTCAGCGTGTTTATTTGCACTGGTGGCGATCTTTCATGCCCAGTGTATGTAATCTGTTGTCTGCTTGTGCTTTATTATCATAGTGGCGAACTTTGATGCCGAGTGGATGTAATATGCCGTAATTTCTTTATTGTATAGTATAGGTTTTTTCTTATTCACGATGCTGCAGTTATTTTACTGTATATATATCATGTCTTAGCAGTAAACCGGCCAAACCGTAAAATTACGGTACATAATCGGGCCGTCATGCAATCACGATGTAGGTTGGGCCTAAAACGTGCCGACCAGCTCACGGGCCGGCAGCAGCCCGAAATGAACCCCGGCCCATGATTGTGCAAATCAAATCACGGGCTTTTAACAGGCCAAAATTGTCTGGGTCCTTGTTTGGCCCAATCAGGTATCGGCTGCGAGCAGGCCGGATGCAAACCAGGCCGTAGTTAGGCCCAACTATATGACTGGCTTTTAACACGCCGAAATTAATATAGGGCCGAAATGTTAAACGGGCCCTTAACAGGCCAAAACTAATATCAGGCCGAATTACTAAGTGGGCCTTTAGCAAGTGGGCCCAAAAGCATAGTGTCCAGTTGACGGGCCGAATCTGATATGGGCCATAATTGAGTCCAAAGCCTCTTAAAGGGCCGGACCTGATCTGGGCTGTAATTTGGCCTAGAACATGGTAGGCTTTTAACGGGCCGGATCTCATATGGGCCACTATTAGGCCCGGAGCGTGGCAGGCCATTAATGGACCGGATCAAATATGGGCCGGCATTTGGCCCAAAACATGGCAGCCAGTTAATGGGTCGGCCTACTAGGGTCCTCAAAATCTTGTGGGCCTACAGCTGGGTCAGCCCATTAATGTCGGCAAAATCTCGTGGGCCTTTAGCTGGGCCGGCCCATTATGACCCGCAAGAATCTTGTGGGCCTTTACCTGGGCTGGCCCATTATGGCACAAAAAAAATCTTGTGGGCCTTTACCTGGGCCGGCCCATTATGGCCCACAAAATCTTGTGGGCCTTTAGCTGGGCCATGGTCCGCAAAATTTCGTGGGCCTTTAGCTGGGCCGGCCCATTATGGTCCGCAAAATCTTGTGGGCCTCTAGTTGGGCCGGTCCATTTAAACTTGTTGGGTCGTGCCACGTGTCGACGTATCATAGGCGCCTTCTGTCCAGTGAGTGGATGACATCTGTCCCAACGATGAGCCGACACGTGTTTCCTCTAGCCAATGATGATTTTACACGTGGAAAATCCCCATTGGTCGGGGCTGTTAACGGGTTATCGGATCCAAAACCCAACCCGATAGCTTAACGGCGTTCTATTACGGTGGATGCCACGTGTCGGTCACCCTTGATGAAAGCACTTGTATGATGCACGATTTATCATCATGGAAGTGGACACTTCCGTGATGATAATTTTGGTAATGTCATGGAACACTTCTATGACAGCACATGTATGACTATCTTGATTCTGTCATAAATTTTTCATGGATGTACATGCATGACAAAAAAAGCGACCTACTGTGACAAACAAGTATCATCACGGAAGTGTATTTTTTGTAGTGTAGTTTCCTAACCATGGACATGTGTTGTCAATTGATGAATCAGATCACATCATTAGAGAATAATGTGATGGACAAGACCCATCCGTTAGCTTAGCATTATGATCGTTTAGTCTTATTGCTATTGCTTTCTTCATGACATATACATATTCCTCTGACTATGAGATTATGAAATTCCCGAATACCGAAGGAACACCTTGTGTGCTATCAAACGTCATAATGTAACTGGGTGATTATAAAGATGCTCTACAGGTGTATCCGAAGGTGTTTGTTGGGTTGGCATAGATCAAGATTAGGATTTATCACTTCGTGTACCGGAGTGGTATCTCTTGGCCCTCTCGGTAATGCACATCACTATAAGCCTTGCAAGCAATGTGACTAAATGAGTTAGTTACGGGATGATGCATTACGGAATGAGTAAAGAGACTTTCCGCTAACGAGATTGAACTAGGTATGATGATACCGATGATCGAATCTCGAGCAAGTAACATACCGATGACTGCTACCTCTTGAGCATGCGTTGGTTTTTCCTTGAAGAGGAAAGGGTGATGCAGCAAAGTAGTGTAAGTATTTCCCTCAGTTTTTGAGAACCAAGGTATCAATCCAGTAGGAGACTACACGCAAGTCGCCTAGTACCTGCACAAACAAACAAGAACCTCGCAACCAATGTGATAAAGGGGTTGTCAATCCCTTCACGATCACTTACGAGAGTGAGATTTGATAGAGATAATAAGATAAATATTTTTGGTATTTTTGTGATATAGATTGGAAAATAAAGATTGCAAAATAGATAGTAAACTAGAATTGTAGATTGGAAACTTATATGATGCAAAGTAGACCCGGGGGCCATAGGTTTCACTAGTGGCTTCTCTCAAGATAGCATGTATTACGGTGGGTGAACAAATTACTGCTGAGCAATTGATAGAAAAGCGCATAGTTATGATGATATCTAAGGCAATGAACATGAATATAGGCATCACGTCCGTGACAAGTAGACCGAAACGATTCTGCATCTACTACTATTGCTCCACACATCGACCGCTATCCAGCATGCATCTAGAGTATTAAGTTCATAAGAACGGAGTAACACATTAGGCAAGATGACATGATGTAGAGGGATAAACTCAAGCAATATGATATAAACCCCATCTTTTTATCCTCGATGGCAACAATACAATACGTGCCTTGCTGCCCCTACTATCACTGGGAAAGGACACCGCAAGATTGAACCCAAAGCTAAGCACTTCTCCCATTGCAAGAAAGATCAATCTAGTAGGCCAAACCAAACTGATAATTCAAAGAGACTTGCAAAGATATCAAATCATGCATATAAGAATTCACAAAAGAATCAAATAATATTCATAGATAATCAAGTCATAAACCCATAATTCATCGGATCTCGGCAAACACACCGCGAAAAGAGTTACATCGAATAGATCTCCAAGAAGATCAAGGAGAACTTTGTATTGAGATCCAAAGAGAGAGAAGAAGCCATCTAGATAATAACTATGGACCCGAAGGTCTGTGGTAAACTACTCACACATCATCGGAGAGGCTATGGTGTTGATGTAGAGGCCCTCCGTGATCGAATCCCCCTCCGGCAGATCACCGGAAAAGTCCCCAAGATGGGATCTCATGAGTACAGAAGGTTGCAGTGATGGAAAAGGTGCTTCGTTGCTCTCCCCGAAGGTTTCAGGGTACGAGAGCATATATAGGTGAAATAAGTAGGTCGGTGGAGCTGCGAGGGGCCCACGAGGGTGGGGGGTACACCCACCCCCCTGGGGGGCGCCCTCCTACCTCGTGGCTACCTTGCTGCTTCCTTGACGTCCACTCCAAGTCTCCTGGATCACGTTTGTTCCAAAAAAAGATCCTCGCGAAGGTTTCATTCTGTTTGGATTTCGTTTGATATTCCTTTTCTGCGAAACACTGAGATAGGCAAAAAAACAATTTGCACTGGGCTTTCGGTTAATAGGTTAGTCCCAAAAATAATATAAAAAGGTATATTAAAGCCCATTAAACATCCAAAATAGATAATATAATAGCATGGAACAATCAAAAATTATAGATACGTTGGAGACGTATCAAGCATCCCCAAGCTTAATTCATGCTCGTCCTCGAGTAGGTAAATGAGAAAAACAGAATTTTTGATGTGGAATGCTCCCTAACATAATTTTCAATGTAATTCTCTTTATTGTGGCATGAATATTCAGATTCGAAAGATTCAAAATAAAATTTTAATATTGACATAAAAACAATAATACTTCAAGCATACTAACCAAGCAATTATGTCTTGTAAAAATAACACGGCCGGAGAAAGCTATCCCTACAAATCATATAGTCTGGCTATGCTCTATCTTCATCACACAAAATATTTAAATCATGAACAACCCCGGTGATAAGCCAAGCAATTGTTTCATACTTTTGATGTTCTCAAACTTTTTCAATCTTCACGCAATACATGAGCGTGAGCCATGGATATAGCACTATAGGTGGAATAGAATGGTGGTTGTGGAGAAGAAAAAATGGAGAAGATAGTCTCACATCAACTAGGCATATCAACGGGCTATGGAGATGCCCATCAATAGATATTAATGTGAGTGAGTAGGGATTGCCATGCAACGGATGCACTAGAGCTATAAATGTATGAAAGCTCAACAAAAGAAACTAAGTGGTTGTGCATCCAACTTTCTTGCTCACGAAGACCTAGGGCATTTTGAGGAAGCCCATCATTGGAATATACAAGCCAAGTTATATAATGAAAAATTCCCACTAGCATATGAAAGTGACAACATAAGAGACTCTCTATCATGAAGATCATGGTGCTACTTCGAAGCACAAGTGTGGGAAAAAGATAGTAGCATTGCCCCTTCTATATTTTTCTCTCATTTTTTATTATTTTTTATTTATTTTTTTATTTGGGCCTTTTCTCCCTTTTTATGGCCTCTTTTCCTTTCCTTTTTTTTCTTTCTTTATTTTTCGCCCGGAGTCTCATCCCGACTTGTGGGGGAATCATAGTCTCCATCATCCTTTCCTCACTGGGACAATGCTCTAATAATGATGATCATCACACTTTTATTTACTTACAACTCAAGAATTACAACTTGATACTTAGAACAAAATATGATTCTACGTGAATGCCTCCGGCGGTGTACCGGGATATGCGATGAATCAAGAGTGACATGTATGATTGTGTTAAACTAAAAAGCAAAGACTGAAATCATACAAGACGCTCCAAGCAAAACACATATCATGTGGTGAATAAAAATATAGCCTCAAGTAAAGTTACCGATAGACGAAGACGAAAGAGGAGATGCCTTCCGGGGCATCCCCGAGCTTAGGCTTTTGGTTGTCCTTGGATTTTACCTTGGGGTGCCTTGGGCATCCCCAAGCTTAGGCTTTTGGTTGTCCTTGGATTTTACCTTAGGGTGCCTTGGGCATCCCCAAGCTTAAGCTCTTGCCACTCCTTGTTCCAAAATCCATCAAATCTTTACCCAAAACCTTGAAAACTTCACAACACGAAACTCAACAGAAAATCTCATGAGCTCCGTTAGTATAAGAAAACAAATCACCGCTTAAGGTACTATAATGAACTCATTCTTTATTTATATTGGTGTTAAACCTACTGTATTCCAACTTCTCTATGGTTCATACCCCCCCCCCCCGATACTAGCCATAGATTCATCAAAATATGCAAACAACACACGAAAAACAGAACCTGTCAAAAACAGAACAGTCTGTAGTAATTTGTAGGTTTTGAATACGTTTGTAATTCCAACAATTCTACCGAATTAGGACAATCTAAATAATTTGTATATTGATCTACTGCAGTTGGAATCAGTATTTTATCGCTCTCTCGTTAAAAATGAAAATTATTCTCGTGAGTGCATACTTTCAGTTTTTTTTCAGCAAGATCAAATAACAATCATCCAATAAGATCCTAAAGGCTTTACTTGGCACAAACACTAATTAAAACATAAAAAACACAATCATAAAAGAGGCTAGAAGATTTATTTATTACTAAATAGGAACAAAAAGCAAGGAACAAAAATAAAATTGGGTTGCCTCCCAACAAGTGTTGTCGTTTAACGCCCCTAGCTAGGCATAAAAACAAGAATAGATCTAGGTATTGTCATCTTTGGTATGCAATCCATAAGTGGCTCTCATAATAGATTTATAAGGTAATTTAATTTTATTCCTAGGAAAGTGTTCCATGCCTTTCCTTAATGGAAATTGGAATCTAATTTTTCCTTCTTTCATATCAATAATTGCACCAATCGTTCTAAGGAAAGGTCTACCAAGAATAATAGGACAGGTAGGATTGCAATCTATATCAAGAACAATAAAATCTATGGGCACATAATTCCTATTTGCAACAATAAGAGCATAATTATTCTTCCCATAGGTTTCTTAATGGTGGAATCCGCAAGATGCAAATTTAAATAACAATCCTCAAATTCACGGAAACCTAACACATCACACAAAGTTTTTGGAATCGTGGAAACACTAGCACCTAAATCACATAAAGCATAGCATTCATGATCTTTAATATTAATTTTAATAGTAGGTTCCCACTCATCATAAAGTTTTCTAGGGATAGAAACTTCTAATTCAAGTTTTTCTTCATAAGATTGCATTAAAGCATCACCGATATGTTTAGTGAAAGCTTTGTTTTGATCATAAGCATGAGGAGAATTTAGCACGGATCGCAACAAGGAAATATAGCCTATCAAAGAGAAATTATCATAATTAAATTCCTTGAAATCCAAAATAGTGGGTTCATTGCTATGTAAAGTTTTGACCTCTTCAATCCCACTTTTACCAATTTTTGCATCAAGATCTAAAAACTCTGAGTCATTGGGACGCCTTCTAACTAAAGTTGACTTATCTCCAGTCCCATCTTTATCAAGATTCATATTGGCAAACAAAGATTTAATAGGAGAAACACCAATCACTTTTAGATCTTCATCATTATTATCATTAAAACTAGAAGAACACGCTTTTACAAAGCAATCTTTCTTAGCACGCATCCTAGCGGTTCTTTCTTTGCACTCATAAATGGAAATTCTCATGGCTTTGAGAGACTCATTGATATCATGCTTAGGTGGAATAGATCTAAGTTTCAAATAATCAACATCAAGAGAAATTCTATCCACGTTCCTAGCCAACTCATCAATCTTAAGGAATTTTTCTTCAAGCAAAGCATTGAAATTCTTTTGCGAATTCATAAAATCTTTAACACTAGTCTCAAAATCAGAGGGAATCTTATTAAAATTTCCATAAGAGTTGTTGTAGGAATTGCCATAATTATTAGAGGAATTATTAGGGAACGGCCTAGAATTAAAGTTTCCTCTATACGCGTTGTTACCAAAATTGTTCCTACCAACAAAATTCACATCCATAGATTCATTAGTATTCTCAATCAAAGTAGACAAAGGCATGTCATTAGGATCATAAGAAACACTCTTATTAGGAAACAATTTCATAAGTTCATCCATCTTTCCACTCAAGACATTAATCTCTTCTATCGCATGAACCTTTTTACTAGTAGATATTTCGGTGTGCCATTGAGAATAATTAACCATAATATTATCTAGGAGTTTAGTAGCTTCTCCTAAAGTGATTTCCATAAAAGTGCCTCCCGCGGCCGAATCTAAAAGATTTCTAGAAGCAAAATTCAATCCAGCATAAAAAATTTGTATAATCATCCATAAATTCAAATCATGTGTACGGCAATTACGTATCATTAATTTCATCCTCTCCCAAGATTGTGCAACATGCTCATGATCAAGTTGCTTAAAATTCATAATATCGTTTCTAACAGAGATGATCTTAGCGGGAGGAAAATACTTAGAGATAAAAGCATCTTTGCACTTATTCCATGAATCAATATTATTTTTAGGCAAAGAGGAGAACCAAGTTTTAGCATGATCTCTAAGAGAAAATGGAAATGGCTTCAATTTAACAATATCATTATCCACATCTTTCTTCTTTTGCATATCACATAAATCAACAAAGTTGTTTAGATGGGTAGCGGCATCTTCACTAGGAAGGCCAGCAAATTGATCTTTCATGACAAGATTCAGCAAAGCTGTATTAATTTCACAAGATTCGGCATCGGTAAGAGGAGCAATCGGAGTGCTAATAAAATCATTGTTTTTGGTATTGGTAAAGTCACATAATTTAGTATTATCTTGAGCCATCGTGACAAACAATCAATCCAATACACAAGCAAACAAGAGGCAAGCGAAAAGAGGCGAATGGAAAAAGCGTGAACGGAAAAGAGGCTAATAAAATGGCAAGGGTGAAGTGGGGGGGAGGAAAATGAGAGGCAAATGGCAAATAATGTAATGCGAGGGATAAGAGTTTGTGATGGGAACTTGGTATGTCTTGACTTGTGCGTAGATCTCCCTGGCAATGGCGCCAGAAATGGCAAGTTGACGGGAGATCAAATCTTGACTTGACTTGGTGCAAATCTCCCCGGCAACAGTGCCGGAAATCCTTCTTGCTACCTCTTGAGCATGAATTGGTTTTCCTTGAAGAGGAAAGGGTGATGCAGCAAAGTAGCGTAAGTATTTCCCTTAGTTTTTGAGAACCAAGGTATCAATCCAGTAGGAGACTACATGCAAGTCGCCTAGTACATGCACAAACAAACAAGAACCTCGCAACCAATGCGATAAAGGGGTCGTCAATCCCTTCACGGTCACTTACGAGAGTGAGATCTGATAGAGATAATAAGATAAATAATTTTGGTATTTTTGTGATATAGATTGGAAAATAAAGATTGCAAAATAGATAGTAAACTAGAATTGCAGATTGGAAACTTATATGATGTAAAGTAAACCCGGGGGGCATAGGTTTCACTAGTGGCTTCTCTCAAGATAGCATGTATTACGGTGGGTGAACAAATTACTGCCGAGCAATTGATAGAAAAGTGCATAGTTATGATGATATCTAAGGCAACGATCATGAATATAGGCATCACGTCCGTGACAAGTAGATTGAAACGATTCTGCATCTACTACTATTACTCCACACATCGACTGCTATCCAGCATGCATCTAGAGTATTAAGTTCATAAGAACGGAGTAACGCATTAGGCAAGATGACATGATGTAGAGGGATACACTCAAGCAATATGATATAAACCCCATATTTTTATCCTCGATGGCAACAATAGAATACATGCCTTGCTGCCCCTGCTGTCACTGGGAAAGGACACCGCAAGATTGAACCCAAAGCTAAGCACTTCTCCCATTGCAAGAAAGATCAATCTAGTAGGCCAAACCAAACTGATAATTTGAAAAGACTTGCAAAGATATCAAATCATGCATATAAGAATTCAGAGAAGAATAAAATAATATTCATATGTAATCAAGTCATAAACCCATAATTCATCGGATCTCAGCAAACACCCCGCAAAAAGAGTTACATCGAATAGATCTCCAAGAAGTTAGAGGAGAACTTTGTATTGAGATCCAAAGAGAGAGAAGAAGCCATCTAGCTAATAACTATGGACCCGAAGGTCTGTGATAAACTACTCACACATCATCGGAGAGGCTATGGTGTTGATGTAGAAGCCCTCCTTGATCGAATCCCCCTCCGGCAGATCGCCGAGAAAGGCCCCAAGATGGGATCTCACGGGTACAGAAGGTTGCGGCGGTGGAAAAGGTGTTTCGTTGCTCTCCCGAAGGTTTCAGGGTACGAGAGTATATATAGGTGAAAGAAGTAGGTCGGTGGAGATGCAAGGGGCCCACGAGGGTGGGGGCGCCCACCCCCTGGGGCACACCCTCCTACCTCGTGGTCGCCTCGCTGCTTCCTTGACGCCCACTCCAAGTCTCCTAGATCACGTTTGTTCCAAAAAGATCCTCGCGAAGGTTTCATTCCGTTTGGATTCCGTCTGATATTCCTTTTCTGCGAAACACTGAAATAGGCAAAAAAAATAGCAATTTGCACCGGGCTTTCGGTTAATAGGTTAGTCCCAAAAATAATATAAAAAGGTATATTAAAGCCCATTAAACATCCAAAACAGATAATATAATAGCATTGAACAATCAGAAATTATAGATACGTTGGAGATGTATCAATGACAAAGGGAGTGACGTATGTTGTTATGCGGTTTGACCGATAAAGATCTTTGAGGGAGTCCTGGATTAGGGGGTCTCTGGATAGTCGGACTATATCCTTTGGCCGGACTGTTGGACTATGAAGATCCAAGATTGAAGACTTCGTCCCGTGTCCGGATGGGACTCTACTTGGCATGGAAGGCAAGCTTGGCAATACGGATATGTATCTCCTCCCTTGTAACCAACCTTGTGTAGCCCTAGCCCCCTCCGGTGTCTATATAAACAGGAGGGTTTAGTCTGTAGGACAACATACAATCATACCATAGGCTAGCTTCTAGGGTTTAGCCTCTACGATCTCGTGGTAGATCAACTGTTGTAATACTCATATCATCAAGAACAATCAAGCAGGACGTAGGGTATTACCTCCACCAAGAGGGCCTGAACCTGGCTAAAACATTGTGTCCCCTGCTTCCTGTTACCATCCGCCTTAGACGCACAGTTCGGGACCCCCTACCCGAGATCCGCCAGTTTTCACACCGACATTGGTGCTTTCATTGAGAGTTCCACTGTGTCATCACCATAAGGCTTGATGGCTCCTTCGATCATCGATAGCGATGCAGTCCAGGGTGAGGTTTTCCTCCCCGGACAGATCTTCGTATTCGGCGGCTTCATACTGCGGGCCAATTCACTTGGCCATCTGGAGCAGATCGAGAGCTACACCCCTGGACATCAGGTCAGATTCGGAAACTTGATCTACATGGCCGATATCCGCGGAGACTTGATCTTCGACAGATTCGAGCCCATCTCAGGTGTGCCGCACAGTCACGACGAGCATGACATAACTCTGCCATCGGACAGTATTCGGGAGATCGCATCTGCAACTTCTCCGGCCGTCAATCCGGAGCAAATCGCGCCATCCGAGAACGAAGGGATAGACCCCGCCACGGAGGCCGCGCTCTCAGCGGTGATAGAGCAAGACGCTGACTTCACTCCTTACGAGAGCCATGTTGCCGAACCACTGGATTCACCCCCGGCCACGGACTCCGAGCCTCTTATATCCGTGCACGTCGAACCCAATTGGGAGCTGATCATGGAGTTCACCTCCGCGGATATCTTTCAGCACTCGTCTTTCGGCGATGTGCTAAATTCATTAAGGTCTCTCTCCCTGTTAGGAGAACCTTGGCCGAACTATGTTCGGCTATAATGGGATGCGAATGATGAAGAAATTCGCCACCCACCCACCACCCACTTGGTAGCCACTGTCGACGACTTAACCGACATGCTTAACTTCGACTCCGAAGACATCGACGACATGAACGAAGATGCAGGAGACGAACAGGAACCAGCGCCCACAGGGCGCCGGACAGCCACTTCATCACATGACATATACATGGTGGATACACCCAAAGAGGGCAATGGCGAAGAGACAGTGGAGGATGCCCCCTCCAAGCAACCCAAGCGCCGACGTCAGCGGCGCCGCTCTAAGTCCCGCCATAGCAAAAACAGCGATAACAGCGCAAGAGGAAATAACAGTCCAGTCGACTCTAGAAGAAACGACGACTGCACCGCCCCGGCGGCAGAGCACGATCAAGACGCAAACGGCGAACATAGTGCGGATCCGGCGTCCGAACACGGCGACGCCAAGGATAAACCTCATCAAACCCCGTCTGGGGAAGAAAACCGTCCGGACGAAGATGCACGCATCATCTCGGAAACGCACTTGGAGCAAGAGAACCTCCACAGAAGGCTTATTGCCACATCGAGGAGCCTGAAGAAGCAAAAGCAAAGGCTTAAGGCCGCACAAGATACGCTCAACAGCAGGTGGAACAAAGTGCTCGACAATGAAACAAAGTATGGTGGAAGTTACCACACAAATAGCTATCCAAAGCACAAGCTATTACTTGAATTCGACAATGAGGCCTTAGAGCCCACATAGCCGAAAAATGATACGGCCAACTGGCCGGATCCACCACCTTGTGACCGCGGTAGAGCGGCTAACAAAGTCGCACATAAGTCAACACACGATCTACGTGAGAACTTGCGCCAAAAATCCGGCGCCACCAGATCCATCTATGGATCTAGGAAGCGCGCTCCGGCAGAAAATCAAAACCGAATACTACAATCGTCCGAACACCATGGCATATCCCAATTCAGGGGTGCCGCACACCCCCTATGTTTCACCGATGAGGTGCTGAATCATGAATTCCCAGAAGGATTCAAACCAATGAACATAGAGGCGTACGACGGGACCACAGACCCTGGAGTCTGGATCGAGGACTTTATCCTCCATATTCATATGGCTCGCAGAGACGATCTCCATGCCATTAAATACTTGCCCCTCAAGCTTAAAGGGCCAGCTCGGCATTGGCTGAAAAGCCTCCCCGAAAACTCAATTGGAAGTTGGGAGGAGCTCGAGGATGCTTTTCGGGCTAATTTTCAAGGGACTTATGTCCGACCTCCGGATGCAGACGATTTAATTCATATAATCCAACAGTCTGGAGAGTCCGCTCGAAAGCTTTGGAACAGGTTCCTCACCAAGAAGAACCAAATCGTCGACTATCCGGATGCCGAAGCCTTAGCAGCTTTTAAACACAGTGCCCGAGACGAATGGCTCGCCAGACACCTCGGCCAAGAAAAACCGAGAACAATGGCAGCCCTAACAAGCCTCATGACCCGCTTTTGCGCGGGCGAAGACAGTTGGTTGGCCCGTAGTAGCACCAGCGACCCAAGCACATCCGAAGTCAGGGATGGCAATGGAAAACCACGACGCAACAAAAACAAGCATCGAAATAAAGAAGGTAGCCTAGATAATACGGTGGTAAACGCCGGATTCAGGGGCTCTTGACCAGGTCAGCAGAAAAAGCCTTTCAAAGGCAGCAGAGAAGGACCATCTGGCCTAAACAAGATTCTTGACAAGCTCTGTCAGATTCACGGCACCCCCGACAAACCTGCAAATCACACCCATAGAGAATATTGGGTCTTCAAGCAGGCCGGTAAGTTAAAAGCCGAAGACAAAGGGGAAGAGACACCAAGCGAAGACGAGGATGAACCTCGCCAGCAAAGCACCGGAGGCTAGAAAAATTTCCCACTAGAGGTTAAAACGGTAAACGTGATCCATGTGACGAAGAGGAGAAGCAAGGATGCACTCCGGGACACACGCGCCATAGAGCCCGTCACCCCTAGGTTCAACCCTGGTTGGCCTGCCCGATCACTTTTGATCGTAGGGATCACGTGACAAGTATCCGGCATGAAGGACTGGCGGCCTTGGTGTTAGACCCAATAATAAACGGGTACCATTTCACACGAGTCCTCATGGACGGCGGCAGTGATCTAAATCTGATATATCAGGACACAGTCCGCAAAATGGGGATAGACCCGACACAAATAAGCCATAGTAATACTACCTTCAAGGGAGTAATACCAAGCCAAGAGGCCCGCTGTACGGGCTCTCTACTGCTAGAGGTTGTATTCGGTTCTCCCGATAACTTTCAAAGCGAAAGGTTAACTTTATACGTCGCTCCATTCCAAAGTGGTTATCAAGCACTACTCGGAAGAATGGCTTTCACTTGTTTTAATGCAATACCGCATTACGCTTTTCTCAAGCTTAAGATGCCCGGTCCATGTGGCATCATCACAGTTAGCGGAAATACCGAACGTTTTTATGTGCGGAAGAGGATGCGGCGGCTTTAACAGCCGCGAAATAGACGACCTCATCAACCAGAAAAAATGATAGGTCATCAAGACCATGGACACGGTTAAACGAGTCCGGTGCTCCACCACATATACATGAGATTGGTTTGATGATGAAACCCTCATAGACAATACCAGGGGCTTCCCACGTGTAATCAGGGCCAGCCCGGTTCAACTTGACTTCTCTTGAATTTTGATAGTTTATTGATATTAACCAATTCATTTTTTTGGCACGGAAACTTTCACCTAAGTTCTTTCCTTTTACAGATGACAATCGTGCTACACCCGTCCAGGACATGGCACAACGGAGACACAGGCGCAGACATGCAGCAGGGACCCGCCCAAAGGTTTCTTTTTAGATTAAGACCATGCGTCAACCTTTTTTATTGTCTCTTGTTGCTCACATCCTCCGGATACTCCACACAACCGAGAAGGATGCTGACGTTATTGGCATGTGGCCACGTCAGGATATTACACGTACCTGGGCACATGGGGTTTATTATTAAGGGCATTGTTTAGCCCGGTATATGTTATAAAGACCGAACACCTTAGGGAGTGTTCGGCGTCGCGAGTTTGGCCCTATATGCATCAGCTTCGAATCATGTCTTTGGTAAAATGTTGGGTTTGCCCGGCTCCCACGTTTTGGTACCTTATGTTTCGTTACATCGGCTAAGGTAGCACTGGGAGAACTACTGCGATTTGTGCCCTGGTTCATCCGGATGAGCACCTCAGTAGAGAAAGCCGAAAACTGACTATCATGATATAGCGAGAGACTGGTCAACCACTCGATGACTCAGCGGAATCTTCGAGATTCCTCTGCATTAACGAAGGACCGTTTCCTGGTCACGTACGTACACACCCCGTATTCGGACGAGCGCAGAAGTACCAGGGGCTATATAGTAGCCCCACCGTCAAACTCCTATGGCTAAGTGAAAGTGTTAAAGCAATATAGTCCGATTGCCTCGTTCACCACGCTACCACCTCCTTAATGGACCAAGATGTTGGATCAAGTGTGGATTCGCGTTTTCTGTGAACACCCTGCATTATATGCGTGGGGGTGGAAGCCGATGACTGCAAACTTTCAGGTTATATACATATATACATAAACGGCCGCACAGGAGGCATCATAATACTTTCGAGCAAAAGTATAAATACAGCCTTGATAACTCAATAAAACATTGTTTTTACAATGGAAGTACATGTCACTAGAACATAATATTCTTCGAGCACTGAGCCTCTATCGAACGAGCGCCTTCAAGAACTTCATCAAAGTAGTGCTCGGCAGCCACTCGGCCTACGGCCGAACCCTGTGTCGCAAAAGTGGTGGCCTCCATCTCTGCCCAGTATGTCTTGACACGGGCAAAGGCCATCCGTGCACCCTCTATGCACGTCGATCTCTTCATAGCATCGAGGTGCGGCACAGCACCAAGGAATTGTTGCACTAAACTAAAATAGCTATTCGGCCTTGGCCCTCCCGGCCACAGATGATCCACAATGGACCTCATGCCAAGTCCGGACAACCTATGGAGCTTGGCCCACTCAGCCATTCACTCATTCAACAGTAGCGAACGGACTGGAGCATGAAACTATGACCAGAACAGCTTTTCCACTTCGTGATCTTTCTGATCCTTGAAGTACTCGGCCGCATCAGCAGCACTTGCAGCCAAATCCACGTAGGCGTCCGCAGAACTCCATAGTCGGTCAAGAGGAGCATACTTCGGATCTCCGAATTTAGTCCGCAACAAGAAGGGCTTCCCAGACACGATATCTGCATCTTGATGCAGTTCCTCCTTCATCGCTCTAATTTTGGAGCGGGCTTCCTTGGTAGCTACCAGGGCCTTCTCTAGGTCCGTCGCCCTCGCTCGGCTTTCTTCTTCAAGAAGCTGGTAACAGTCAGCGGCATCTTTTAACTCTACAGCCATTTTGGCCATTCTTTCCTTGCTCTCGCAATGCGTAGCCTGTTCGGCCCTCAACTCTTTGGACGCCTTTAGAGCGGCCGCATTGCTACTCCTTGCTTGTTCCTTGGCTCGGGCAAGCTCCGCCCTAAGGGTCTCCACGGTGGCAGCTCCATCTGCAGTCACAACATATTAAAGATACTGGCATCATGCTCCTCTTATTATGTGACGATCACCAGAGAAATCACTTACCCTGTGCCTCGTCAAGCGCTGGTTGACAAGCACGATATCGGCATCGGCCGCATCAAGTTGCCGCTTTAGCTCGGTAAACCCATCAGTTCGGCTAGCCACCGAAGCCTCAGCCGCCTGCACATAAAGGCAGTCGGGTTATTACCTGGGAATATGATCCTCGGGTTGCTGCCGTTCTCGATGAAAACCAGAGTCTCAGAGGATACTATCTGCATAGGGCACACCTAACGTGTGTGGTACTATAAAAAACATACACTATTTCACGTACCTCAAAGCCTTTTAGCAGACTCATAAAGGCTTCGTGCAATCCGCTTTCAGCGGATGAAATCCTTTCAATTACCGTACCCATCAGCGTACGATGCGCTTCCGAGACGGCCGCTTGCCCCAGAAGATCCTTCAGTGCGTCCGACCGCACACTGTACGGTTCCAGACTCTTGCTACCGCTCTCCTCAGGAGCCGGATACTGGGGATTTCGGGTAGCCAAAGGGTTATCCTCTGGCCTCGGTGGATCCAGAGATATGCTCCGCGGCGACACTTCAGGGCCGCCCACCTCATGAGGTGGGATGTCAGGGGGAGGCGTTTTGCTCTCCATCATCTCCGGAAGAAGATCCCCCGAAGACAAACTCTGTCGAGAAGGGCTACAATTTATAAGCATCGGTTATTGTCTTCGGAAGTAAGGTAGGATATTTTCACTATTGAGTACTTTTTGATTACTTACAGCTCGGTAGAGGGCTGATCCCCACGCGGATATTGTGCGGCAAGAATACCCTCCGAGGCAGGACCCTCTGGCGAAGATTTCTTCTCCCGTTTGGAAATCTTAGTTTCCGGATCTTCAGAGGTAGTCCTCTTCCTTCCCCGGGGAGAGAGAATGTCAGATTCTTCCCCCTGGTTATCCTCCCTCGCGGAGGCGCTCATTCCCCCGGTTGAATTGAGTAGTGAGTGAGGCCCGCTTTCACCCTCTTTATTCCCCCCTCCATCTTCCTTTGAGGGCACTAGATAAGGCGCCAGCTCGAGCATCTTGTCCAGTACCGGATTGTCCAAGCCCTCAGGAAGGGGGGCCGAACACCTGATCATCTTCGCCTTTGTTATCCAGTCCTGGTCAAAGAGCGACTCTTTAGAATGATGCCATGATAAACAAAAGGACAGCGGGTTCGGCCATGGGATTACTTACTTGGGTAGCAGGGCGGCTGCAGCTCAAACCGACATCCTCGATGGTGTCCGGACACTCTATTTGGGGTCCGAAGAATGATTTGTACATCTTTTCGAGCGTCATGCCGAGGAAATTTTGAATAGCTCGCGGTCCTTCCGGGTTGAATTCCCACATACAGAGGGACCGACGTTTGCAAGGCTGGACTCGACGAACTAGCATAACTTGCATTACCATAACCAGACTGAAATCTCTCTCAAAGAGATCTCGGATACGACTCTGAAATATTGGCACGTCCTTTGCTGGACACCAGCTCAGCCCCCTGCTGATCCATGACATCAGTTGCGATGGGGGGCCTGAGCGAAAGGTGCGGGCGGCTACCCACTTGGCACTTCGGGGAGCTGTGATGTAAAACCACTCCCGCTGCCACAATCTGGACACCTCTGGGAAGGAACCCTCTGGCCGTGGAGCATCAGCGATTTTGCTTATTAAGGCACCTCCGCACTCTTCATGCCGCCCCTCGATCATCTTCGGCTTCACATCGAAGGTCTTGAGCCACAGGCCGAAGTGAGGGGTAATGCAGAGGAAGGCCTCACATACGACAATAAATGATGAGATGTGAAGAAGGGAATCCGGGGCCAGATCATGGAAATCCAGCCCATAATAGAACATAAGACCCCTAACAAAGGGATCCAGAGCGAGGCCTAGTCCTCGGAGGAAGTGGGAGATGAACACGACTCTCTCGGTGGATTCGGGAGTAGGGATGACCTGTCCTCGGGCAGGCAGCCTATGCGAAATTTCGGCGGTCAGATATCTAGCCTCTCTCAGCTTCTTGATGTCCTCCTCTGTGACAGAGGAAGGCATCCACCGACCTTGAAGGTTGGATCCAGACATCGTTGAAGGTCCGAAGCGCCTGACCTGAGCTTTGGGTGTTAGAACTCGAGGCGGGGGAAGGATTCGATTGAGCACGAGAGGGAAAAAAGGACAGGCCTCACCCTCTTTATAAAAGAGGTGAATATCAAGCATCCTCCTTGTGGCCGTCTAGGACTTACCTAAGATCTAGGAGTCATACCAACAGGCACGATTGGATTACCCACGTCCGTATTGATGAGAATCCCGTAATAAGGGGGACACGATCTCTGCTTTGACGAGACATGTCAGAAAAACCGCCTCGCAATATGCACAGTGCTGGTTGAGAAAAACGGTTTAGATAAGGACCGGGTCATGACGTGATGTTGTGCTGCCAAAACATGACAACAGATTAGATTTATGGAAATATTATTCTCTCTGTGGTGGGGTGTGGAACTTGTTTTGCAGAGCCGGACGCTATCCTTGAGTTCAAAATTTTCTATGGAGTATTCGGAGGAGGAACCCGCCTTGCAATGTCGAAGACAATACTGCGTGCCGGACTCGTCGTCATTGAAGCCTGGTTCAGGGGCTACTAAGGGAGTCCTGGATTAGGGGGTCTCCGGACAGCGGACTATATCCTTTGGCCGGACTGTTGGACTATGAAGATACAAGATTGAAGACTTCATCCCGTGTCCAGATGGGACTCTACTTGGCATGGAAGGCAAGCTAGGCAACACGGATATGTATATCTCCTCCCTTGTAACCGACCTTGTGTAACCCTAGCCACCTCCGGTGTCTATATAAACCAGAGGGTTTAGTCCGTAGGACAACATACAATCATACCATAGGCTAGCTTCTAGGGTTTAGCCTCTACGATCTCGTGGTAGATCAACTCTTGTAATACTCATATCATTAAGAACAATCAAGCAGGACGTAGGGTATTACCTCCACCAAGAGGGCCCAAACCTGGGTAAAACATCTTGTCCCCTGCTTCCTGTTACCATCCGCCTTAGACGCACAATTCAGGACCCCCTACCCGAGATCCGCCGGTTTTGACACCAACAATCTTCGTAGAATATGTAGGAACCAATATGAGCATCCAGGTTCCGCTATTGGTTATTGATCAGAGATATGTCTCAGTCATGTCTACATTGTTCTCGAACCCGTAGGGTCTGCACGCTTAACGTTCGATAACGATTTATATTATGAGTTGCGTGTTTTTGGTGACCGAAGTTTGTTCGAAGTACCGGATGAGATCACGGACATGACAAGGATTCTTGAAATGGTCGAGAGGTAAAGATTGATATATTGGACAAAGGTATTCGGACACCGGAATGGTTTCGGGAAGGTTCGGGTATTTTTCGGAGTACCGGGAGGTTACCGGAATCCCCCGGGGAAATATTGGGCCTACATGGGCCATAGGGGAGAGGGGAGGCAGCCCACAAGGGGTAGCCACACCCCCTCCCTATAGGGAGTCTGAATTGGACTAGGGAAGGGGGCGCCCCCTTTTTCCTTCTCCTCTTCCTCTCCCCTCCCTCTTTCCCCCCTCCGGAAAAGGAAAGGAAGTCCTAGTTGGACTCCCTCCTTTGGCGCGCCCCCTAGGTCAGCCGCCTCCTCCCCTCCTCCTTTATATACGGGGGCAGGGGGCACCCCAAAGACACAACAGTTGTTTCTTAGCCGTGTGTGGTGCCCCCCTCCACATGTGACGCCCCTGATCTGACCGTACACTAATCATACACGCAAACATGTACGATCAAGATCAGGGACTTGCGGGAAGATATCAGAACACAACTCTAGACACAAATAAAATAATACAAGCTTTATATTACAAGCCAGGGGCCTCGAAGGCTCGAATAAAATTGCTCGAAGACACAAGAGTCAGCGGAAGCAATAATATCTGAGTATAGACATAAGTTAAACAAGTTTGCCTTAAGAAGGCTAGCACAAAAGTAGCAATGATCGAAAAGGCGAGGCCTCCTGCCTGGGACCTCCTAACTAATCCTCGAATCCGAACTCCATGTAGAATCATCCTCGGGATCCTCTGGCTCCTGGACTCCATCATATGATCGCAATAACCGGGAAAGGGGGAAAAGGAAGTAGCAAAGCAACCGTGAGTACTCATCCAAAGTACTCGCAAGCAAGGAACTACACTACATATGCATTGGTATCAATAAAAGGGGTAGTATATGTGGACTAAACTGTAGAATGTTGAATAAGAGGGGGATAGCTACTCCTATCAAAGACTACGCTTCTGGCGGCCTCCATGAGAGAGTCCTGGATTAGGGGGTATCCGGACAGCCGGACTATATCCTTTGGCCGGACTATTGGACTATGAAGATACAAGATTGAAGACTTCATCCCGTGTCCGGATGGGACTCTCCTTGGCGTGGAAGGCAAGCTTGGCAGTACGGATGTGTAGATCTCCTTCCTTGTAACCGACTCTGTGTAACCCTAGCCCCCTCCGGTGTCTATATAAGCTGGAGGGTTTAGTCCGTAGGACCAACAACAATCATACCATAGGCTAGCTTCTAGGGTTTAGCCTCTTCGATCTCGTGGTAGATCAACTCATGTAATACTCGTATCATCAAGATCAATCAAGCAGGAGTAGGGTTTTACCTCCATCGAGAGGGCCTGAACCTGGGTAACAACATCGTGTCCCTCGTCTCCTGTTACCATCCGCCTAGACGCACAGTTCGGGACCCCCTACCTGAGATCCGCTGGTTTTGACACCGACATTGGTGCTTTCATTGAGAGTTCCACTGTGTCGTCACCATAAGGTTGGATGGCTCCTTCGATCATCGCTAGCGATGCGGTCTAGGGTGCGGTTTTCCTCCCAGGACAGATCTTCGTATTCGGCGGCTTCGCACTGCAGGCCAATTCGCTTGGCCATCTGGAGCAGATCGAGAGCTATGCCCCTGGCCATCAGGTCAGATTTGGAAACTTAAACTACACGGCCGACATCCACGGAGACTTGATCTTCGATGGATTCGAGCCCTTGCCGAGTGCGCCGCACGGTCATGATGAACATGATTTAGCTCCACCGTCGGACAGTGTTCGGGAGATCGCACCGGCGACCGCTCTGACCCTCAATTCGGAGCCAGTTGCGCCATCCAAGGATGGGTGGATAGACCCCGCCATAGAGGCCGCATCTTCAGCGGCGATTGAGCCAAATACCGACCTTACCCTTCACGGGAGCCGTGACGCCGAACTGCCGGATTCTTCCCCGGCCACGGACTCCGAACCTCATGCGCCCGTGCCTATCGAATCCAACTGGGCGCCGATCATGGAGTTCACCTCCACACATATCTTTCAGCACTCGCCCTTTGGCGACATACTGAACTCATTAAGGTCTCTCTCCTTGTCAGGAGAGTCCTGGCCAAACTATGGTCAGCCAGATCGGGATGCGGACAACGAAGAAATTCGCCGCCCACCCACCACCCACTTAGTAGCCACTGACGACGACTTGACCGACATGCTCGCCTTCGACTCCGAAGACATCGGCGGTATGGACGACGATGCAGGAGACGAACAGGAGCCACTGCCCAGAGGGCACTGTACGCCCACTTTATCATATGATGTATACATGGTGGACACACCCAAAGAAAACATCGACGAGGAACAGAAGGACGCAGCGAAGGATCATTCCCTCGAGAAGCAGTCAAAGCGGCGGTGTAAGCGCCGCTACCAATCCCGCCTCGGCAGAAACTGTGATCATATAGACCCAGCGATAGAGCAGGGTGAGCCAACGGATGACAAACGCGGCATTGAACCACCGTCCGACCACCGCAATACGGAGAATCAAACCGAACAACCCGTCTCCGGTGAAGATAACAGTACGGATGACATCACACCAGACAGGCACCCGAAGCAACAGAATATCCATCAAAGGCTTGTCGCCACTGCGAGGATTCTGAAAAAGCAGAAGCAAAGGCTCAGGGCTGCACAAGACACACTCAGAATTAGATGGAGTGAAGTACTCAACACTGCAGCAAAGTACGGCGGTAGTCGCCACACAAAGAGCTACCCGAAGTGAGAGCTGCTACCTGAATTCGATGAGGAGGCCTTAGATCCCCTGCAATCAATAAACAAAACAGCCATCTGGTCGGATAGACGACCTCGTGGCCAACATAGAGCGGCAAACGACGCCGCACACAAGCCAGTACGCGATCCACGTGAGGGCTCGCATCAAAAGGACGGCGCAACCAGGTCCATCTACGGGCCAAGCAAGCGCGCTCCAACACGCAATGCAACACAACAAAAATCCGAACACCACGGTACACCCAAATACAGGGGTGCCACACACCCCCTATGTTTCACCGATGAGGTGCTGGACCATGAATTTCCAGAGGGATTCAAACCCGTAAACATAGAGGCGTACGACGGAATGACAGACCCTGGGGTCTGGATTGAGGACTACATCCTCCATATCCACATGGCTCGAGGAGACGATCTCCACGCCATCAAGTACTTACCCCTCAAGCTCAAAGGGCCAGCCCGACACTGGCTTAAAAGCCTCCCCGAAAACTCCATTGGAAGCTGGGAAGAGCTCGAGGACGCATTTCTGGCAAATTTTCAAGGGACCTATGTCCGACCACCGGATGCAGACGATTTAAGTCATATAACTCAATGGCCCGGAGAGTCAGCCCGAAAGCTTTGGAACAAGTTTCTCACTAAAAAGAACCAAATAGTCGACTGTCTGGACACCGAAGCCTTAGCAGCTTTCAAGCACAGCGTTCGAGACGAATGGCTTGCCACACACCTCGGCAAAGAAAAGCCGAGAACAATGGCAGCATTAACAAGCCTCATGACCCGCTTTTGTGCGGGAGAGGACAGCTGGTTAGCCTGATGTAGCATCAGCGACCCAAGTACATCCGAAGTCAGGGACGGAAATGGGAAGCCACGACGCAGCAAAAACAAGCACCGCAATAAAGAAGACAACCCGAAGAGCATGGCGGTAAACGCCAGATTTAGAAGCTCTCGGCCAGGTCAGCAAAAGCTGCCCTCCAAAGGCAACAGAGACGAACTGTCCAGCCTGAACAAGATTCTGGACAAACTATGTCAGATCCACAGCACCCCTGATAAACCTGCAAATCATACCCACAGAGAATGCTGGGTCTTCAAGCAGTCCGGCAAACTCAACGCCGAACACAAGGGGCAGGATACACCAAGCAAAGACGAGGACGAGCCTCGCAAGCAAAGCACTGGGGAACAGAAGAAATTCCCACCAGATGTCAAAACAGTAAACGTGTTACACGTGATGAAGGGGAGAAACAAAGCGACACTCCTAGAGACACATGCCCTAGGGCCTATCACCGCGGAGTTCTGCCACTGGTCGTCCCAACCGATCACCTTTGACCATCGGGATTACTCGGCAAGTATCCGGCATGCAAGATGGGCTGCCATGATGTTGGACCCGTTAATTGACGGATACCACTTCACACGAGTCCTGATGGACGGCGGCAGCAGTTTAAACCTGATATATCAGGACACAGTCCGCAAAATGGGGATAGACCCAACAAAAATCAGCCATAGCAATACTACCTTTAAAGGACTAACGCCAGGCCTAGAAGCCCATTGCACGGGCTCCCTGCTACTAGAGGTTATATTTGGCTTTCCCGATAACTTCCGCAGCGAAAAGTTAACCTTCCACATCGCTCCGTTCCAAAGTGGCTATCAAGCACTACTTGGACGCGAAGCTTTCGCTCGCTTTAACGCAATACCACATTACGCTTCTCTCATGCTTAAGATGCCCGGTCCACGTGGCATCATCATAGTAAATGGAAATATTGAGCGCTCCTTGCGCGCGGAAGACCGTGCGGCTGCCTTGGCAGCCGCACACTAGACGGCCTCACCAACTAAAGCATCTGACAGGTCGTTAAGACCACAGACACGGTTAGACGAGTCCGGTGTAGCTATATATAATTGATACAGGTTTGATGGCTATACCCCTTTAACAATACAAGGGGCTCAACGCGTGTAAACAAGTGACAATTAGGCTCAACTTTACTCATCTTGAACTGTACATGGTTTATTTAGTATAACCTACCTTTTGCACGACAACTTTTCAACTAAGTTCCTCCCTTTTACAGATGACCATCGTGCTACACCCGTCCAGGATACGACACAGCGGAGACACAGGCGTAGACGTGCAGCAGGGACCCGTTCCAAGGATTCTTTTTAGATTAAGACCCTGCGTAAACCTTTTTTACTGTCTCTTGTTGATACACATCCCCCGGATTCTCAGTACAATTGAGAAGGATGGTGACGTATTGGCATGTGGCCACGTCAGAATATTGCACGTACCTGGACACCAGGGGCTTATTACAAAGGGCATTGTTTAGCCAGGTTTACATCATAAAGACCAAATACCTTAGGGAGTGTTCGGCGTCGCAAGTTTGGCCTTATATGCATCAGCTCCGAATCATGTCTTTGGTCAAATGTTGGGTTTGCCCGGCTCCTGTGTTTTGCTGCCTTACGTTCCGCTCTATCGGCTAAGGCGGCACCAGGAGAACTACTGCGATTGTGCCCTGGTCATCCGGACGAGCACCTCAGTAGAGAAAGCCGAAAACTGACTGTCATGATATAGCGTGAGACTGGTCAACCACTCGATGACCTAGCGGAATCTTCAGGATTCCTCCGCCTTAACAAAGGACCGTTTCCCGGCCAGGCATGTACGCGCCCCGAATTTGGATGAGCGCGGAGCCACCAGGGGCTATATAGTAGCCCCACTGTCAAACTCCTCTGGCTAAGTGAAGGTGTTAAAGCATTATAGTCTGATTGCCTAGTTCGCTGCGCTATCACCTCCTTAATGGACCAAGACGTTGGATCAAGTGTGAACATGCGTCTTTTGCGAGCACCCCCGCATTATATGCGTGGGGGCTGAAGCCGACGACTGCCAACAGCCGCACAGGAGGCATCATAGTACTTTCGGGCAAAAGTATAAATACAGCCTTGATAAACTCAATAAAACATTGTTTTTACAATGGGAATACATGTCACTCAAACATAATATTCTTCGAGCACTGAGCCTCTATCGAACGAGGGCCTTCAAGAACTTCTTCAAAGTAGTGCTCGGCAGCCACTCGGCCTATGGCCGAACCCTGTGCCGCAACAGTGGTGGCATCCATCTCCGCCCAGTATGTTTTGACACGGGCAAGGGCCATCCGCGAGCCTTCTATGCACGCCGACCTCTTTACAGCATCGATGTGTGGCACATCACTAAGGAATTGTTGCACTAAGCTAAAGTACCTATTCGGCCTTGGCCCTCCCGACCACAGATGACCCACAACGGACCTCAAGGCAAGTCCGGATAATCTATGGAGCTCGGCCCACTCGGCCATTTGCTCATTCAATAGCAGCGGACGGGCTGGAGCATGAAACTGTGACCAAAACAGTTTTTCCACTTCGTGATCTTCCTGATCCTTGAAGTACTCGTCCGCATTAGCAGCACTTGCAGCCAAATCCACGTAGGCGTCCGCAGAACTCCATAGTCGGTCTAGAGGTGCATACTTCAGATCCCCGAACTTAGTCCGCAACAAGAAGGGCTTCCCAGATACAATATCTGCAGCTTGATGCAGGTCCTCCTTCGTTGCTCTAATTTTGGAGCGGGCTTCCTTGGCAGCCACCCGGGCCTTTTCTAGGTCCGCCGCCTTCGCCCGGTTTTCTTCTTCAAGAAGCTGGTAACGGTCAGCAGCATCTTTTAACTCTACAGCCATCTTGGCTATTTTTTCTTTGCTCTCGCAATGCGCGGCCTGTTCGGCCCTTAACTCTTCGGCCGCCGTTAAAGCGGCTGCATTGCTACTCCTTTCTTGCTCCTTGGCTCGGGCAAGCTCGGCCCGAAGGGTCTCCATGGTGGCAGCTCCATCTGCAGTCACAACATATTAAAGATACTGGCATCATGCTGCTCTTATTATGTGACAATCACCAGAAAAATCACTTACCTTGTGCCTCGTCAAGCTGCTTGTTAACAAACACGATGTCGGCATCTGGCGCATCTAGTTGCCGCCTTAGTTCGGCAAACCCATCAGTCCGGCTAGCCACCGGAGCTTCAATCACCAGCACATAAAGGTGGTATGGTTATTACCTGGGACTATGATCCTCTGTTTGCCGCCGTTTTCGACGACAACCAGAGTCTCAGGGGCTACTATCTACACAGGGCACATCTAAAAATGTGCAGTACTGTCAAAAATGTACATCATTTCGCGTACCTCAAAACCCGCCAGTAGACTCATAAAGGCTTCATGCAACACGCTTTTGGTGGTTGAAATCCTTTCAATCACCGTACCCAACAACGTGCGGTGCTCTTCTGAGATAGCCGCTTGCTCTAGCAGATCCCTCAGTACGTCCGACCGCACACCAGACGGTGTCAGACTCTTTCGATTGCTCTCTTCAAGAGCCGGATACTAAGGACTTCGGGTGGCCATGGGATTACCTTCTGGCCTTGCCGGATCAGGAGAAACCCTCCGCGATGACACCTTGGGGTCGCCCGCCTCGTGAGGCGGTATGGCAGGGGGAGGCATTTCGCTCTCCACCATCTCTGGAAGAAGATCCCCTGAAGACGAGCTCTGCTGAGAAGGGCTAAGATCCGAACTGCAAGATAAATGCTTCAATTATTTTCCTCAGAAGTAAAGTGAGATATTTTCATTATTAAGTACCCTTTTACTTACAGCTCGGTGGAGTGCTGATCCCCTTGAGGGAATAGTGCGGCCGGGGTAGCCCCCAGGGCAGGACCCTCCGGCGAAGATTTCTTCCCCCGTTTGAAGACCATTGTCTCCGGGTCCTCGGAGTCGGTCCTCTTCCTTCCCTGGGGAGAGGAAGTTTCAGTCCCTCCTCCCCGGCTAACCTCCTTAGTGGAGGCGCTAGCCTCCTTGTTCCCCCCTTTATCTTCTCCTAAGGGCGCTTGATAAAGCGCGATCTCCAGCATCCTGGTTAGCACGAGATTTGGTGAGGTCTCAGGGAGGGGGGCCGGACACCTGATCAACTTTGCCTTCGCTATCCAATCCTATTCAAAAAGTGGCTTTTTTAGGGCGACGTTGCGATAAATAAATGGACAGTGTGTTTGGATGCGGGGCTACTTACTTGGGTATCCGGGCGATTGCAGCTCAGACCTGCATCCTCAGTGATGTCCGGACACATTATTTGTGGTCCGAAGATCAATTTGTACATCTCCTCGGGCGTCATGCCAAGGAAATGTTGAATAGCCTGCGGTCCTTTCGGGTTGAATTCCCACATGCGAAGGGACCGGCGTTTGCAAGGCTGGATTCGACGAACTAGCATAACTTGCGCTACCATAACCAGACTGAAATCTCTCTCAAAGAGATCTCGGATACGGCTTTGCAGTATTGGCACGTCCTTCGCTGGACCCCAGCTCATCCCCCTGCCGATCCATGACATCAGTTGTGGTGGGGGGCCTGAGCGAAAGGTGGGGGCAGCTACCCACTTGGCACTTCGGGGAGCTGTGATGTAGAACCACTCCAGCTGCCACAATCCGGACACCTCTGGGAAGCTACCCTTAGGCCATGGAGCGTTAGCGATTTTGCTTATTAAAGCGCCTTCGCATGCTGCCTGCTGCCCCTCGATCATCTTCGGCTTCACATCGAAGGTCTTGAGCCACAGGCCGAAGTGAGGGGTAATGCGGAGGAAGGCCTCACATACGACAATAAATGACGAAATGTGAAGAAGGGAATCCGGGGCCAGATCGTGAAAATCTAGCCCATAATAGAACATAAGACCCCCAACAAAGGGATCCAAAGCGAGGCCTAGTCCTCGGAGGAAGTGGGAGACGAACACGACGCTCTCGTTGGGTTCGGGAGTAGGGACGACCTGCCCTCGGGCGGGCAGCCGATGCGAAATTTCACGGTCAGATATCTGGCCTCTTGATACGTCTCCAACATATCTATAATTTTTTATTGCTCCATGCTATATTATCTACTGTTTTGGACTATATTGGTCTTTATTTTCCACTTTTATATTATTTTTGGGACTAACCTATTAACCGAAGGCCCAGCCCAGAATTGCTGTTTTCTTCCTATTTCAGTATTTCGGAGAAACAGAATATCAAACGGAGTCCAAACGGAATAAAACCTTCGAGAACGTGATTTTCTCACCGAACGTGATCCAGGAGACTTGGACCCTACTCCAAGGAGTCAAAGAGGCGGTCACGAGGGTGGGGGGCGCCCCCCCCTAGGGCGCGCCCCCCTGCCTCATGGGCCCCTCGGTGCTCCACCGACGTACTCCTTCCTCCTATATATACCTACGTACCCCCAAACGATCAGAACAGGAGCCAAAAACCTAATTCCACCGCCGCAACTTTCTGTATCCACGAGATCCCATCTTGGGGCCTGTTCCGGAGCTCCATCGGAGAGGGCCGTCATCACGGAGGGCTTCTACATCATCATAGCCTCTCCGATGAAGTGTGAGTAGTTTATCTCAGACCTTCGGGTCCATAGTTAGTAGCTAGATGGCTTCTTCTCTCTTTTTGGATCTCAATACAAAGTTCTCCCCCTCTCTTGTGGAGATCTATTCGATGTAATCTTCTTATTTTTGCGGTGTGTTTGTTGAGACCGATGAATTGTGGGTTTATGATCAAGTCTATCTATGAATAATATTTGAATCTTCTCTGAATTCTTTTATGTATGATTGGTTATCTTTGTAAGTCTCTTCGAATTATCCGTTTGGTTTGGCCAACTAGATTGGTAGTTCTTGCCATGGGAGAAGTGCTTAGCTTTGGGTTCGATCTTGCGGTGTCCTTTCCAAGTGATAGCAGGGGCAGCAAGGCACGTATTGCATCGTTGCCATCGAGGATAACAAGATGGGGTTTATTTCATATTGCATGAATTTATCTCTCTACATCATGTCATCTTGCTTAAAGCGTTACTCTGTTTTTAACTTAATACTCTAGATGCATGCTGGATAGCAGTCGATGAGTGGAGTAATAGTAGTAGATGTAGATTCATTTCGGTCTACTTGTCACGGACGTGATGCCTATATACATGATCATGCCTAGACATTCTCATAACTATGCTCAATTCTGTCAATTGCTCAACAGTAATTTGTTCACCCACCGTAGAATACTTATGCTCTTGAGAGAAGCCACTAGTGAAACCTATGGCCCCCGAGTATATTCTCATCATATCAATCTCCATCACTTTAATCTTGCTTTGCTTTTTACTTTGCCTTTACTTTTTACTTTGCATCTCTATACCAAAAATACCAAAAATATTATATCTATCAGATCTCACTCTCGTAAGTGACCGTGAAGGGATTGACAACCCCTAATCGCGTTGGTTGCGAGTAGCTATCGTTTTGTGCAGGTACGAGGGACTTGAGTGTGGCCTCCTACTGGATTGATACCTTGGTTCTCAAAAACTGAGGGAAATACTTACACGCTACTCTGCTGCATCATCCCTTCCTCTTCGGGGAAATCCAACGCAAGCTCAAGAGGTAGCAAGAAGGATTTCTGGCGCCGTTGCCGGGGAGTCTACGCAAAAAGTCAACATACCAAGTACCCATCACAATCCCTATCTCTCGCATTACATTATTTGCCATTTGCCTCTCGTTTTCCTCTCCCTCACTTCACCCTTGTCGTTTTATTCGCCCTCTCTTTCCCAATCTCCTTCTCCTTCCTTTTTTTCCGCTCGCCTTTTGTTTGCTCGTGTGTTGGATTGCTTGTTTGTCGCGATGGCTCAAGATACTACCAAATTGTGTGACTTCACCAATACCAAGAACAATGATTTACTTAGCACTCCGATTGCTCCTCTTGCTAATACTGAATCTTGTGAAATCAATACTGCTTTGTTGAATCTTGTTATGAAAGATCAATTCGCCGGCCTTCCTAGTGAAGATGCCGCTACTCATCTGAATAGCTTCGTTGATTTATGTGATATGCAAAAGAAAAAAGATGTCGCTAATGATGTCGTTAAATTGAAGCTATTTCCTTTTTTGCTTAGAGATCGTGCTAAAGCTTGGTTTTCGTCTTTACCTAAAAATAGTATTGATTCTTGGAACAAGTGCAAAGATGCTTTTATCTCTAAGTATTTCCCTCCCACTAAGATCATCTCTCTTAGAAATGATATTATGAACTTTAAGCAACTTGATCATGAACATGTTGCACAAGCTTGGGAGAGAATGAAATTAATGATACGTAATTGCCCTACTCATGGTTTGAATTTGTGGATGATTATACAAAAATTTTATGCCGGATTGAATTTTGCTTCTAGAAATCTTTTAGATTCGGCCGCGGGAGGCACTTTTATGGAAATCACTTTAGGAGATGCTACTAAACTCCTAGATAATATTATGGCTAATTATTCTCAGTGGCATATTGAAAGATCTTCTAATAAAAAAGTGCATGTGATAGAAGAAATCAATGTTTTGAGTGGAAAGATGGATGAACTTATGAAATTATATGCTACTAAGAGTGTTTCTTCTGATCCTAATGATATGTCTTTGTCTACTTTGATTGAGAATAACAATGAATCTATGGATGTGTATTTTGTTGGTAGGAATAATTTTGGTAACAACGCTTATAGAGGGAATTTTAATCCTAGGCCATATCCTAGTAATCCTTCTAATAATTATAGGAATTCCTACACAACTCTTATGGAAATTATAATAAGATGCCCTCTGAATTTGAGAATAGTGTTAAAGAGTTTATGAATTCACAAAAGAATTTTAATGCTTTGCTTGAAGAGAAATTGCTTAAAGTTGATGATTTGGCTAGGAACGTTGATAGAATTTCTCGTGAGGTTGATTCTTTAAAGCTTAGATCTATTCCTCCTAAGCATGATATCAATGAGTCTCTCAAAGCCATGAGAATTTCCATTGATGAGTGCAAGGAAAGAACCGCTAGGATGCGTGCTTCCAAAGATGCCTTTATTAAAGTGTGGTCTTCCAATTCCTAGAAAATCAAGATGAAGATCTAAAGGTTATTGATGTGTCTCCTATTAAATCTTTGTTTTGCAATATGAATCTTGATGAAACTGAATATGATCTTCCTTTACCTAGAAGGCGTTCTAAAAATTCGGAGTATTTAGATCTTTATGATGAAATTGATGAAAGTGGGATTGAAAGAAATAAAAATCTAGATGTTGCTAAACCCACTATATTGGATTTCAAGGAATTTAATTATGAAAGTTGCTCTTTAATTGATTGTATTTCCTTTTTGCAATCCGTGCTAAATTCTCCACATGCTTATAGTCAAAAGAAAGCCTTCACCGAACATATTGTTGATGCCTTGATGCAATCTTATGAAGAAAAACTTGAGTTGAAAGTTTCTATCCCTAGAAAACTATATGATGAGTGGGAACCAACTATTAAAATTAAAATTAAAGATCATGAGTTTTATGCTTTGTGTGATTTGGGTGCTAGTGTCTCTACTATTCCCAAGACTTTGTGTGATTTGTTAGATTTCCGTAATTTTGATGATTGCTCTCTAAACTTGCATCTTGTGGATTCTACTATTAAGAAACCTATGGGAAGGATTAATGATGTTCTTATTGTTGCAAATATTAATTATGTGCCCGTAGATTTCATTGTTCTTGATATAGATTGCAATCCTTCTTGCCCTATTATTCTTGGTAGACCTTTCCTTAGAACGGCTGGTGCGATTATTGATATGAAGGAAGGGAATATTAGATTTCAATTTCCATTAAAAAAGGGCATGGAAAACTTTCCTATAAAGAAAACAAAATTGCCATATGAAACTATCATGAGATCCACTTATGGATTGGCTACCAAAGATGGCAATACCTAGATCTATCCTCGCTTTTATGCCTAGCTAGGGGCGTTAAACGATAACGCTTGTTGGGAGGCAACCCAATTTTATTTTTATTCCTTGATTTTTGCTCCTGTTTAGTAATAAATAATTTATTTAGCCTCTGTTTTGGTTGTGTTTTTTGTGTTTAATTACTGTTTGTGCCAAGTAGAACCGTTGGGAAGACTTGGGGAAAGTCTTGTTGAACTTGCTGTAAAAAAGAAACTTTAGCGCTCACGAGAACTGCTGTAATTTTTATTTGAAGAGTGCTATTTAGTTAATTATTTTTGAAGATGATTAATAGATAAATTACTCACGTCCAGCAATTTATTTTAGAATTTTTGGGGTTCCAGATCTTGCGCTAGCTACAGATTACTACAGACTGTTCTGTTTTTGACAGATTCTGTTTTTCGTGTGTTGTTTGCTTATTTTGATGAATCTATGGCTAGTAAAATAGTTTATAATCCATAGAGAAGTTGGAATAAAGTAGGTTTAACACCAATATAAATAAATAATGATTTAATTACAGTACCTTGAAGTGGTCTTTTGTCTTCTTTCGCTAACGGAGCTCACAAGTTTTCTACTTTAAGTTTTGTGTTGTGAAGTTTTCAAGTTTTGGGTGAATTCTTTTGATGGATTATGGAACAAGGAGTGGCAAGAGCCTAAGCTTGGGGATGCCCATGTCACCCCCAAGATAATCCAAGGACACCAAAAAGTCAAAGCTTGGGGATGCCCCGGAAGGCATCCCCTCTTTCATCCACTTCCATTGGTAATTTACTTGGAGCTATATTTTTATTCACCAACATGATATGTGTTTTGCTTGGAGCGTCTTATATTATTTGTGTCTTTGTGTTTTAGTATGCCACAATCATCCTTGCTGTACACACCTTTAAAGAGAGTCGTACATGAATTAAAATTTGATAGAATACTCTATGTGCTTCACTTATTTCTTTTGAGTGTTGTAGTTTTGCTCTATGTGCTTCACTTATATCTTTTGAGCGTTATAATTATGCTCTATGTGCTTCACTTATATCTTTTGAGCATTATTTTGCTCTGTGTGCTTCACTTAGATCTTTTAGAGCATGCTGGTGGATTCGTTTTAAAGAAACTATTGATCTCTCATGCTTCACTTAAACTATTTTGAGAGTCTCTTAATAGCATGGTAATTTGCTTTATAATAATATGCTTGGTATTCAAGATTTGTGAAACTTTCTTTTGAGTGTGTTGAATACTAAGAAAAGATTTAAGCATGATAATTGTTTTGAGATATGGAGGTGATAATATTAGAGTCATGCTAGTTGAGTAGTTGTGAATTTAAAGAATACTTGTGTTAAAGTTTGTGATTCCCGTAGCATGCACGTACGGTGAACCGTTATGTGATGAAGTCGGAGCATGATTTATTTATTGATTGTATTCCTTATGAGTGGCGGTCGGGGATGAGCGATAGTCTTTTCCTACCAATCTATCCCCCTAGGAGCATGCGCGTAATACTTTGCTTTGATAACTTCTAGATTTTTTGCAATAAGTATATGAGTTCTTTATGACTAATGTTGAGTCCATGGATTATACGCACTCTCACCCTTCCACCTTTGCTAGCCTCTCTAATACCGTGCACCTTTCGCCGGTATCATACACCCACCATATACCTTCCTCAAAACAGCCACCATACCTACCTATTATGTCATTTCCATAGCCATTCCGAGATATATTGCCATCCAACTTTCCACCGTTCCGTTTATCATGACGCATTCATCATTGTCATATTGCATATCCCGATACACCGCCGGAGGCATTCATATAGAGTCATATTTTGTTCTAAGTATCGAGTTGTAATTGTTGAGTTGTAAGAAAAATAAAAGTTTGATGATCATCATTTTTAGAGCGTTGTCCCAAGTGAGGAAAGAATGATGGAGACTATGATTCCCCCATAAGTCGGGATGAGACTCCAGACAAAAAATAAATAAAAGAGGCCATAGAAGCCCAAATAAAAAGAGAAAGAAAAGAGCCCATAAAAAAGAGAAAAGGCCCAAATAAAAAATGAGAGAAAAAGAGAGAAGGGACATTGTTACTATCCTTTTACCACGCTTGTGCTTCAAAGTAGCACCATGATCTTCATAGTAGAGAGTCTCTCATGTTATCACTTTCATATACTAGTGGGAATCTTTCATTATAGAACTTGGCTTGTATATTCCAATGATGGGCTTCCTCAAATTTCCCTAGGTCTTCATGAGCAAGCAAGTTGGATGCACACCCACTTAGTTTCTTTTTGAGCTTTCATATACTTATAGCTCTAGTGCATCTGTTGCATGGCAATCCCTACTCACTCACATTAATATCTATTGATGGGAATCTCCATAGCCCGTTGATACGCCTAGTTGATGTGAGACTATCTTCTCCTTTTTGTCTTCTCTACAACCACCATTCTATTCCACCTATAGTGCTATATCCATGGCTCACGCTCATGTATTGCATGAAGATTGAAAAAGTTTTGAAAAAGTTAGAGTATGAAACAATTGCTTGGCTTGTCATCGGGGTTGTGCATGATTTAAATACTTTGTGTGGTGAAGATAGAGCATAGCCAGACTATATGATTTTGTAGGGATAACTTTCTTTGGCCATGATATTTTGAGAAGACATAACTGCTTTGTTAGTATGCTTGAAGTATTATTATTTTTATGTCAATATAAACTTTTGTCTTGAATCTTTCGAATCTGAATATTCATATCACAATTAAGAAGATTTGCATTGAAATTATGCCAAGTAGCACTCCGCATCAAAAATTCTCTTTTTATCATTTACCTACTCGAGGATGAGCAGGAATTAAGCTTGGGGATGCCTGATACGAGTCCAACGTATCTATAATTTTTGATTGCTCCATGCTATATTATCTACTGTTTTGGACTATATTGGGCTTTACTTTCCACTTTTATATTATTTTTGGGACTAACCTATTAACCGGAGGCCCAGCCCAGAATTGCTGTCTTTTTGCCTATTTCAGTATTTCAAAGAAACAGAATATCAAACGGAGTCCAAATGGAATAAAACCTTCGGGAACGTGATTTCTCACCGAACGTGATCTAGGAGACTTGGACCCTACTCCAAGGAGTCAAAGAGGCGGTCACGAGGGTGGGGGCGCCCCCCCCCCCTAGGGCGCGCCCCCCTGCCTCGTGGGCCCCTCGGTGCTCCACCGACGTACTCCTTCCTCCTATATATACCTACGTACCCCCAAATGATCAAAACATGAGCCAAAAACCTAATTCCACCGCCGCAACTTTTTGTATCCACGATATCCCATCTTGGGGCCTGTTCCGGAGCTCCGCCGGAGAGGGCCGTCATCACGGAGGGCTTCTACATCATCATAGCCTCTCCGATGAAGTGTGAGTAGTTTACCTCAGACCTTCGGGTCCATAGTTAGTAGCTAGATGGCTTCTTCTCCCTTTTTGGATCTCAATACAAAGTTTTCCACCTCTCTTGTGGAGATCTATTCGATGTAATCTTCTTCTTTTTGCGGTGTGTTTGTTGAGACCGATGAATTGTGGGTTTATGATCAAGTCTATCTATGAATAATATTTGAATCTTCTCTGAATTCTTTTATGTATGATTGGTTATCTTTGTAAGTATCTTCGAATTATTCGTTTGGTTTGGCCAACTAGATTGGTAGTTCTTGCCATGGGAGAAGTGCTTAGCTTTGGGTTCGATCTTGCGGTGTCCTTTCCCAGTGACAGAAGGGGCAGCAAGGCACGTATTGCATCATTGCCATCGAGGATAACAAGATGGGGTTTATTTCATATTGCATGAATTTATCTCTCTACATCATGTCATCTTGCTTAAAGCGTTACTATGTTTTTAACTTAATACTCTAGATGCATGCTGGATAGCGGTCGATGAGTGGAGTAATAGTAGTATATGCAGAATCATTTTGGTCTACTTGTCACGGACGTGATGCCTATATACATGATCATGCCTAGATATTCTCATAACTATGCTCAGTTCTGTCAATTGCTCAACAGTAATTTGTTCACCCACCGTAGAATACTTATGCTCTTGAGAGAAGCCACTAGTGAAACCTATGGCCCCCGGGTCTATTCGCATCATATCAATCTCCATCACTTTAATCTTGCTTTGCTTTTTTACTTTGCCTTTACTTTTTAATTTGTATCTCTATACCAAAAATACCAAAAAATATTATATCTATCAGATCTCACTCTCGTAAGTGACCGTGAAGGGATTGACAACCCCTAATCGCGTTGGTTGCGAGTAGCTATCGTTTTGTGCAGGTACGAGGGACTTGAGCGTGGCCTCCTACTGGATTGATACCTTGGTTCTCAAAAACTGAGGGGAATACTTACACTACTCTGCTGCATCATCCCTTCCTCTTCGGGGAAATCCAACGCAAGCTCAAGAGGTAGCACCTCTCTCAACCTCTTGATGTCCTCCTTCGTGACGGAGGAAGGCATCCACCGACCTTGAAGGTTGGATCCGGACATAGTTGAAGGTCCGAAGCACCTGACCTGAGTTTTGGGTGTTAGTGTTGGGGAACGTTGCAGAAAACAAAAATTTTCCTACTCGTTTCACCAAGATCATCTAGGAGTTCAACTAGCAACGAGCTATCGGATGCATCTACATACCTTTGTAGATCGCGCACGGAAGCGTTCAAAAGAACGGTGATGATGTAGTCGTACTCGACGTGATCCAAATCACCGATGACCAGCGCCGAACGGACGGCACCTCCGCGTTCAACACATGTACGGGACGGGAGACGTCTCCTCCTTCTTGATCCAGCAAGGGGAAGGAGAGGTTGACGAAGATCCAGCAGCACGACGGCATGGTGGTGGATGCAGGGCGTCACAGTAGCAGGGCTTCGCCTATACTACAAAAAGGAGACGTAACGGGGAGAGAGGGAGGCGCCAGGGGCTGGTGTATCAAGTCCCTCCTCTCCCCCACTATATATAGGAGGGCCAAGGGGGGTTGGTGCGCAGCCTAGGAGATCTGATCTCCTAGGTGCGGCGGCCAGGGGGAGGATTCCCTCCCCCCCAAGGCACCTTAGAGGTGCCTTCCACCACTTGGACTCCTCCCCCATGAAACCCTAGGCGCATGGGCCTAGTGGGGCTGGTGACCTTGGCCCATGTAGGCCAAGGCGCACCCCCTACAGCCCATGTGGCCCCCCGGGACAGGTGGCCCCACCCGGTGGGCCCCGGGACCCTCCGGTGGTCCGGTACAATACCGATAACCGAACTTGTCCCGATGCCGAAACAGCATTTCCTATATATTATTCTTTACCTCCGACCATCCAGGAACTCCTCGTGACGTCCGGATCTCATCCGGGGACTCCGAAACAACATTCGGGGTTACTGATATACATATCTTCACAACCCTAGCGTCACCGAAACCTAAGTGTGTAGACCCTACGGTTCGGGAGACAGCAGACATGACCGAGACGACTCTCCGGTCAATAACCAACAGCAGGATCTGGATACCCATGTTGGCTCCCACATGCTCCTCGATGATCTCATCGGATGAACCACGATGTCGAGGATTCAAGCAACCCCGTATAGAATTCCCTTTGTCAATCGGTACGTTACTTGCCCGAGATTCGATCGTCGGTATCCCAATACCTCGTTCAATCTCGTTACCGGCAAGTCACTTTACTCGTACCGTAATGCATGATCCCGTGACCAGACACTTGGTCACTTTGAGCTCATTATGATGATGCATTACCGAGTGGGCCCAGAGATACCTCTCCGTCATACGGAGTGACAAATCCCAGTCTTGATCCGTGTCAACCCAACAGACACTTTCGGAGATACCCGTAGTCTACCTTTATAGTCACCCAGTTACGTTGTGACGTTTGGTATACCCAAAGCACTCCTACGGTATCCGGGAGTTACACGATCTCATGGTCTAAGGAAAAGATACTTGACATTGGAAAACTCTAGCAAACGAACTATACGATCTTGTGCTATGTTTAGGATTGGGTCTTGTCCATCACATCATTCTCCTAATGATGTGATCTCGTTATCAATGACATCCAATGTTCATAGTCAGGAAACCATGACTATCTGTTGATCAACGAGCTAGTCAACTAGAGGCTTACTAGGGACATGTTGGTGTCTATGTATTCACACATGTATTACGATTTCCGGATAACACAATTATAGCATGAATAAAAGACAATTATCATGAACAAGGAAATATAATAATAATGCTTTTATTATTGCCTCTAGGGCATATTTCCAACAGTCTCCCACTTGCACTAGAGTCAATAATCTAGTTACATTGTGATGAATCGAACACCCATGGAATTCTGGTGTTGATCATGTTTTGCTCTAGGGAGAGGTTTAGTCAACGGATCTGCTACATATTAGGTCCGTATGTACTTTACAAATATCTATGTCTCCATCTTGAACATTTTCACGAATGGAGTTGAAGCGACGCTTGATGTGCCTTGTCTTCTTGTGAAACCTGGGCTCCTTGGCAAGTGCAATAGCTCCAGTGTTGTCACAGAAGAGTTTGATCGGCCCCGACGCATTGGGTATGACTCCTAGGTCGGTGATGAACTCCTTCACCCAAATTGCTTCATGCGCTGCCTCCGAGGCTGCCATGTAGTACTCCGCTTCACATGTAGATCCCGCCACGACGCTTTGCTTGCAACTGCACCAGCTTACTGCCCCACCATTCAAAATATACACGTATCCGGTTTGTGACTTAGAGTCATCCAGATCTGTGTCGAAGCTAGCGTCGACGTAACCCTTTACGACGAGCTCTTCGTCACCTCCATAAACGAGAAACATTTCCTTAGTCCTTTTCAGGTACTTCAGGATATTCTTGACCGCTGTCCAGTGTTCCTTGCCGGGATTACTTTGGTACCTTCCTACCAAACTTACGGCAAGGTTTACATCAGGTCTGGTACACAGCATGGCATACATAATAGACCCTATGGTCGAGGCATAGGGGATGACACTCATCTCTTCTATATCTTCTGCCGTGGTCGGACATTGAGCTGAACTCAATTTCACACCTTGTAATACAGGTAAGAACCCCTTCTTAGAATGATCCATATTGAACTTCTTCAATATCTTATCAAGGTATGTGCTTTGTGAAAGACCTATGAGGCGTCTCGATCTATCTCTATAGATTTTGATGCCTAATATATAAGCAGCTTCTCCAAGGTCTTTCATTGAAAAACTCTTATTCAAGTAGGCCTTGATGCTGTCCAAGAGTTCTATATCATTTCCCATCAAAAGTATGTCATCTACATACAATATGAGAAATGCTACAGAGCTCCCACTCACTTTCTTGTAAACGCAGGCTTCTCCATAAGTCTGCGTAAACCCAAACACTTTGATCATCTCATCAAAGCGAATGTTCCAACTCCGAGATGCTTGCACCAGCCCATAAATCGAGCGTTGGAGCTTGCACACTTTGTCAGCATTCTTAGGATCGACAAAACCTTCCGGCTGCATCATATACAATTCTTCCTTAAGGAAACCATTAAGGAATGCCGTTTTGACGCCCATTTGCCATATCTCATAATCGTAGAATGCGGCAATTGCTAACATGATTCGGACAGACTTCAGCTTCGCTACCGGTGAGAAAGTCTCATCGTAGTCAACCCCTTGAACTTGTCGATAACCCTTAGCGACAAGCCGAGCTTTATAGATGGTCACATTACCATCCGCGTTTGTCTTCTTCTTAAAGATCCATTTATTTTCTATGGCTCGCCGTTCAACGGGCAAGTCAGTCAAAGTCCATACTTCGTTTTCATACATGGATCCTATCTCGGATTTCATGGCTTCTAGCCATTTGTCGGAATCCGGGCCCGCCATTGCTTCTTCATAGTTCGAAGGTTCACCGTTGTCTAACAACATGATTTCCAAGACAGGGTTGCCGTACCACTCTGGTGCGGAACGTGTCCTTGTGGACCTTCAAATTTCAGTAGGAGCTTGATCAGAAGTATCTTGATCATTATCATTAACTTCCTCTCTAGTCGGTGCAGGCACCTCAAGAACATTTTCTTGAGTTGCGCCATTTTCCGGTTCAAGAGGTAATACTTCATCAAGCTCTACTTTCCTCCCACTTACTTCTTTCGAGAGAAACTCTTTCTCCAGAAAGATTCCGTTCTTGGCAACAAAGATCTTGCCTTCGGATCTTAGGTAGAAGGTATACCCAATAGTTTCTTTAGGGTATCCTATGAAGACGCATTTTTCCGACTTGGGTTCGAGCTTCTCAGGTTGAAGTTTCTTGACATAAGCATCGCATCCCCAAACTTTTAGAAACGACAGCTTAGGTTTCTTCCCGAACCATAATTCATACGGTGTCGTCTCAACGGATTTTGACGGAGCCCTATTTAAAGTGAATGCGGCAGTCTCTAAAGCATAGCCCCAAAAGGATAGCGCTAAATCGGTAAGAGACATCATAGATCGCACCATATCTAATAGAGTGCGATTACGACGTTCGGACACACCGTTACGCTGAGGTGTTCCAGGCGGCGTGAGTTGTGAAACTATTCCACATTTTCTTAAGTGTGTGCCAAATTCGTGACTCAAGTATTCTCCTCCACGATCTGATCGTAGAAACTTGATTTTCCTGTCACGTTGATTCTCAACCTCACTCTGAAATTCCTTGAACTTTTCAAAGGTTTCAGACTTGTGTTTCATTAAGTAGACATACCCATATCTACTCAAGTCATCAGTGAGGGTGAGAACATAACGATAGCCACCGCGAGCCTCAACACTCATTGGACCGCACACATCAGTATGTATGATTTCCAGTAAGTTGGTTGCTCGCTCCATTGTTCCTGAGAACGGAGTCTTGGTCATTTTACCCATAAGGCATGGTTCGCATGTGTCAAATGATTCATAATCAAGAGACTCCAAAAGTCCATCTGCATGGAGCTTCTTCATGCGTTTGACACCTATGTGACCAAGGCGGCAGTGCCACAAGTATGTGGTACTATCATTATCAACTTTACATATTTTGGTACTCACACTATGAATATGTGTAGCAATACGTTTGAGATTCATTAAGAATAAACCATTTACCATAGGAGCATGACCATAAAACATATCTCTCATATAAATGGAACAACCATTATTCTCAGATTTAAATGAGTAGCCATCTCGAATTAAACGAGATCCCGATACAATGTTCATGCTCAAAGCTGGCACTAAATAACAATTATTGAGGTTTAAAACTAATCCCGTAGGTAAATGTAGAGGCAGCGTGCCGACGGCGATCACATCGACCTTGGAACCATTCCCGACGCGCATCGTCACCTCGTCCTTCGCCAGTCTCCGTTTATTCCGCAGCTCCTGCTGTGAGTTACAAATATGAGCAACGGCACCGGTATCAAATACCCAGGAGTCACTACGAGTACTGGTTAGGTACACATCAATTACATGTATATCACATATACCTTTTGTTTTGCCGGCCTTCTTGTCCGCTAAGTATTTAGGGCAGTTCCGCTTCCAGTGACCGCTTCCCTTGCAATAAAAGCACTCAGTCTCGGGCTTGGGTCCATTCTTTGGCTTCTTCCCGGCAGCTTGCTTGCCAGGCGCGGCAACTTCCTTGCCGTCCTTCTTGAAGTTCTTTTTACCCTTGCCTTTCTTGAACTTAGTGGTTTTATTGACCATCAACACTTGATGTTCCTTCTTGACTTCTACCTCCGCTGATTTCAGCATTGCAAACAACTCAGGAATGGTCTTTTGCATCCCCTGCATGTTGAAGTTCATCACAAAGCTCTTGTAGCTTGGTGGAAGCGACTGGAGGATTCTGTCAATGACCGCATCATCCGGGAGATTAACTCCCAGCTGAGACAAGCGGTTATGTAACCCAGACATAGTGAGTATGTGCTCACTGACAGAACTATTTTCCTCCATCTTACAGCTGAAGAACTTATCGGAGACTTCATATCTCTCGATCCGGGCATGAGCTTGAAAAACCATTTTCAGCTCTTCGAACATCTCGTATGCTCCATGTCTCTCAAAACGTTTTCGGAGCCCCGGCTCTAAGCTGTAAAGCATGCCGCACTGAACGAGGGAGTAGTCGTCAACACGTGTCTGCCAAGCGTTCATAATGTCTTGGTTCTGTGGGACGGTAGCTTCACCTAGCGGTGCTTGTAGGACATAATCTTTCTTGGCAGCTATGAGGATGATCCTCAGGTTCCGGACCCAGTCCGTATAGTTGCTGCCATCGTCTTTCAGCTTGGTTTTCTCTAGGAACGCGTTGAAGTTGAGGACTACGTTGGCCATTTGATCTACAAGACATATTGTAAAGATTTTAGACTAAGTTCATGATAATTAAGTTCATCTAATCAAATTATTAATGAACTCCCACTTAGATTAGACATCCCTCTAGTCATCTAAGTATTACATGATCCGAGTTAACTAGGCCGTGTCCGATCATCACGTGAGACGGACTAGCCAACGTCGGTGAACATCTTCATGTTGATCGTATCTTCTATACGACTCATGCTCGACCTTTCGGTCTTCTGTGTTCCGAGGCCATGTCTGTACATGCTAGGCTCGTCAAGTTAACCCTAAGTGTTTTGCATGTGTTCCGAGGCCATGTCTGTACATGCTAGGCTCGTCAACACCCGTTGTATGTGAACGTAAGGATCCATCACACCCGATCATCACGGCGTGCTTAGAAACGACGAACTGTAGCAACGGTGCACAGTTAGGGGAGAACACTTCTTGAAATTGTTATGAGGGATCATCTTATTTACTACCGTCGTTCTAAGTAAACAAGATGCATAACATGATAAACATCACATGCAATCAAATAACAAACATGACATGATATGGCCAATATCACATAGCTCCTTTGATCTCCATCTTGGGGCTCCATGATCATCTTGTCACCGGCTTGACACCATGATCTCCATCATCATGATCTCCATCATCGTGTCTCCATGAAGTTGCTCGCCAACTATTACTTCTACTACTATGGCTAACGTGTTTAGCAATAAAGTAAAGTAATTTACATGGCGTTTCTCGATGACACGTAGGTCATATAAAAGAATAAAGACAACTCCTATGGCTCCTGCCGGTTGTCATACTCATCGACATGCAAGTCGTGATTCCTATTACAATAGCATGAACATCTCATACATCACATATAGATCATTCATCATTCATCACAACTTTGGCCATATCATATCACAAACCACTTGCTGCAAAAACAAGTTAGACGTCCTCTAATTGTTGTTGCAAGTTTTACGTGGCTGATTTAGGGTTCTAGCAAGAACGTCTTCTTACCTACGTTAAAGCCACAACGTGATTTGTCAACTTCTATTTACCCTTCATAAGGACCCTGTTCATCGAATCCTGCTCCAACTAAAGTGGGAGAGACAGACACCCGCCAGCCACCTTATGCAACTAGTGCATGTTAGTCGGTGGAACCGGTCTCACGTAAGCGTACGTGTAAGGTTGGTCCGGGCCGCTTCATCCCACAATACCGCTGAAGCAAGAAAAGACTAGTAACGGCAAGAAAGTTGACAAATCTACGCCCACAACTAATTGTGTTCTACTCGCGCAAGAAGAACTACGCATAGACCTAGCTCATGATGCCACTGTTGGGGAACGTTGCAGAAAACAAAAATTTTCCTACTCGTTTCACCAAGATCATCTAGGAGTTCAACTAGCAACGAGCTATCGGATGCATCTACATACCTTTGTAGATCGCGCACGGAAGCGTTCAAAAGAACGGTGATGATGTAGTCGTACTCGACGTGATCCAAATCACCGATGACCAGCGCCAAACGGACGGCACCTCCGCGTTCAACACACGTACGGGACGGGAGACGTCTCCTCCTTCTTGATCTAGCAAGGGGAAGGAGAGTTTGACGAAGATCCAGCAGCACGACGGCGTGGTGGTGGATGCAGGGCGTCACAGTAGCAGGGCTTCGCCTATACTACGAAAAGGAGACGTAACGGGGAGAGAGGGAGGCGCCAGGGGCTGGTGTATCAAGTCCCTCCTCTCCCCCACTATATATAGGAGGGCCAAGGGGGGTTGGTGCGCAGCCTAGGAGATCTGATCTCCTAGGTGCGGCGGCCAGGGGGAGGATTCCCTCCCCCCCAAGGCACCTTAGAGGTGCCTTCCACCACTTGGACTCCTCCCCCATGAAACCCTAGGCGCATGGGCCTAGTGGGGCTGGTGCCCTTGGCCCATGTAGGCCAAGGCGCACCCCCTACAGCCCATGTGGCCCCCCGGGACAGGTGGCCCCACCCGGTGGGCCCCCGGGACCCCTCCGGTGGTCCCGGTACAATACCGATAACCCCGAAACTTGTCCCGATGGCCGAAACAGCATTTCCTATATATAATTCTTTACCTCCGGACCATTCCGGAACTCCTCGTGACGTCCGGGATCTCATCCGGGACTCCGAACAACATTCGGGTTACTGCATATACATATCTTCACAACCCTAGCGTCACCGAACCTTAAGTGTGTAGACCCTACGGGTTCGGGAGACAAGCAGACATGACCGAGACGACTCTCCGGTCAATAACCAACAGCGGGATCTGGATACCCATGTTGGCTCCCACATGCTCCATGATGATTTCATCGGATGAACCACGATGTCGAGGATTCAATCAACCCCGTATGCTATTCCCTTTGTCAATCGATATGTTACTTGCCCGAGATTCGATCGTCGGTATCCCAATACCTCGTTCAATCTCGTTACCGGCAAGTCACTTTACTCGTACCGTAATGCATGATCCCGTGACCAGACACTTGGTCACTTTGAGCTCATTATGATGATGCATTACCGAGTGGGCCCAGTGATACCTCTCCGTCATACGGAGTGACAAATCCCAGTCTTGATCCATGTCACCCAACAGACACTTTCGGAGATACCCGTAGTCTACCTTTATAGTCACCCAGTTACGTTGTGACGTTTGGCATACCCAAAGCACTCCTACGGTATCCGGGAGTTACACGATCTCATGGTCTAAGTAAAAGATACTTGACATTGGAAAACTCTAGCAAACGAACTATACGATCTTGTGCTATGTTTAGGATTGGGTCTTGTCCATCACATCATTCTCCTAATGATGTGATCTCGTTATCAATGACATCCAATGTCCATAGTCAGGAAACCATGACTATCTATTGATCAACGAGCTAGTCAACTAGAGGCTCACTAGGGACATGTTGGTGTCTGTTATTCACACATGTATTACGATTTCCGGATAACACAATTATAGCATGAATAAAGACAATTATCATGAACAAGGAAATATAATAATAATGCTTTTATTATTGCCTCTAGGGCATATTTACAACAGTTAGAACTCGAGGCGGGGGAAGGATTTGATTGAGCATGGGAGGGAAAGAAGAAAAAGCTTTTTCCCCTTTATAAAGAGGGTTAATATCAAGCGTCCTCCTTGTAGCCGTTTGGGACTTGCCTAAGATCTAGGAGTCCTACCAATAGGCACGGTTGGGTTACCCACGTCCGTATTGATGAGAATCCCATGATAAGGGGGACACGATCTCTGCTTTGACAAGACGTGCCAAGGAAACCGCCTCGCGAAACATGCTGAGATGGGTTATGAAAAACGACTCGAATAAAGATCTGGTTGTGGTGTGATGTCACACTACGGGGTACGTCAGCAGATTAGATTTGTGGAAATATTATTCTCTCTACGGTGGTATGTGGAACTCGTTTTGCAGAGCCGGACACGATCCTCGTGTTCAAAATCTTCTATGAAGTATTCGGAGGAGGAACCCGCCTTGCAATGCCGAAGACAATCTGCGCGCCGGACTCACCTTCATTGAAGCCTGGTTCAGGGGCTACTGAGGGAGTCCTGGATTAGGGGGTATCCGGACAGCCAGACTATATCCTTTGGTCGGACTGTTGGACTATGAAGATACAAGATTGAAGACTTCGTCCCGTGTCCGGATGGGACTCTCCTTGGCGTGGAAGGCAAGCTTGGCAGTACGGATATGTAGATCTCCTTCCTTGTAACCGACTCTGTGTAACCCTAGCCCCCTCCGGTATCTATATAAGCCGGAGGGTTTAGTCCGTAGGACCAACAACAATCATACCATAGGCTAGCTTCTAGCGTTTAGCCTCTTCGATCTCGTGGTAGATCAACTCTTGTAATACTCGTATCATCAAGATCAATCAAGCAGGAGTAGGGTTTTACCTCCATCTAGAGGGCCCGAACCTGGGCAAAAACATCGTGTCCCCCGTCTCCTATTACCATATGCCTAGACGCACAGTTCGGGACCCCCTACCCGAGATCCGCCGGTTTTGACATCGACACTCCATCTTGAAGTAGTAGAAGAGAGTAGATGGTAAGTTAACCAAGTATCATCGCATAGCATAATCCTACCCGGTGATCCTCTCCTCGTCGCCCTGTGAGAGAGCGATCACCGGGTTGTATCTGGCACTTGGAAGGGTGTGTTTTATTAAGTATCTGGTACTAGTTATCATAAGGTCAAGGTACAACTCCGGGTCATTCTTTTACCGAGGGACACGGCCATTCGAATAGAACAACTTCCCTGAAGGGCTGCACCACATTTCCCAACACGCTCGGTCCTCTTTGGCCGGACAGAATTTCCTGGGTCATGCCCGGCCTCGAAAGATCAACACGTCGCAGCCCCACCTAGGCACAACAGAGAGGTCAGCACGCCGGTCTAAATCCTAAGCGCGCAGGGGTCTGGGCCCATCGCCCATTACACACCTGCATGTTGCGTACGCGGCCGGTGAGCAGATCTAGCAACCTCCATTACAAACGAAGTTGCGTTACGCGGTCCAATCCGGCGCGCGCTGCTCAGTCGCTGACGTCAAGAAGGCTTCGGCTGATACCACGACATCAAGTGCCCATAACTGTTCCCACGTAGTTGGTTAGTGCGTATAGGCCAGTGGGCAGACTCAGATCAAATACCAAGATCTCGTTAAGCGTGTTATTCGAAGTACCCGCAGACGCCGACCAGGGATCAAGCCCACCTCTCTCCTAGGTGGTCTCAACCTGCCCTGTCGCTCCGCCACAAAGTAATAGTCAGGGGCCGTCGAGAACCCAGGCCCACCTCTACCGGGATGGAACCACCTGCCCTTTCGGCCCCCTCATCAGAATCACTTGTGGGTACTCTACGAGCCGACCCGACTTTAGTCACCACCTGTATCACATATTATGTATAAATATATACCCGTGATCACCTCCCAAGTGATCACGGCCCGATAGTATAGCATGGCAGACGGACAAGAATGTAGGGCCACCGATGATAAACTAGCATCCTATACTAAGCATTTAGGATTGCAGGTAAGGTATCAACAATTGTAGCAACAGTTACAGGCTATGCAATAGAATAGGATTAACCGGAAACTGATGAGGACATGACTACCTTGGATACAACCAAAAATATTGCATACATGCATATTTGTCAGGTGATTTCTAATGCAAACTATTCAATAATCTATTTATGTTATCCAGAACAAAAATACTTCACACACGTTTGTGTTTTGTCTAATTGCAGGTGTATGGGACATTTGTACAATCCACATATGAAGATAAGGGAGAAAGAGATGTTTACTTGCTGTTCAAAAAGTTCTCTCACGTCACTTTTGGCCAAGAGAAGATAGAGTCCAAGTCTCTCACGTTCTGCATTCAGATTCGGACTGCACAGACATACCTGACTCAAAACGCCAACAACTTTTTCATACGGACTCCGAATTGGGTGATTCTTTTTTTGTTGGAAACTATATTTCGTGCTCTTTCCAACCCAATTGGATTCACCTTCAAATTCGTCCAGAGCGTTGCGTTATGGACGAAACAATCTGACATTGCAGCAGAATCCGAGTCAAACTACAAGCCCAAAGGTGTTGCATCACCTCCACTTGGGCCCATGAGCCTTGTACGACCTAGGTTTAGTTTTAGGTTGCCTTGGGACGTCCTCCCACCTTCTTGGATGCCACCCCTTGCTCCTATATAAGTAGATCCATCTAGTAGCTTTTTCCAGAGGTTTTGTTTAGATCAAAAGTTCGCCATAGTTGCAACTTCGCATACTTCGTTTGTGTTCAACGACCAGACCAAGGCGTCACAGAACCCCACCTTGATCAATAAAGCTTTCCTCTTATATTCGCAATATCCAGATTGCAATCTTAGTTTATTGCTTGTTCTTCGTTTGCCTGCAGGAAACAGTCCTTCGTGGTCAGGTTGTTTGTGCTCCGGCGTGGTCAATAACCTCTCGGAGTTGGTTTAGCGATTGCTAAGGCGCGACGTCCTCGCACGTTCGTAGTCGGATCATCAAAGTCGATTTCCTCCAAAACGATAGCCACCATCTCATCAAAAGAAGGGACACCTTTGCCTCTATCAAGTGGTATCAATTTTCAGGTTGCTCGGTGAGAATTTCCAGTTTTTCCTATATTAGATTTATTTTCTTACCTATTATCCGAGAAAAAGCCACAAAAAGTTAGATCTATTCATCCTTTGTCCAAGCCAGTCTGAGCCTTTGCAATTTTCTTTTCATTGCTTGCATAGTTGAATTATTGGTTGCATCGTCGTGTCGAATTGCTGGTCTTAGGGTCTAGTTCGTTTAGAGTTTCGAGTTCTGTTCACATTAGTCACGCCGCCGCTGCATCGTTATCCCTTCCGCTGTCCACCACCCATCCATCAATTTCCACCACGTGCTACCCACCGTCCATTGTCATAATAATAGTTGAGATCGTTCACATCTTCGCTTGATCCAATCTGCATCTTATCTAGTTTGTTTTGAAAAGAGGGAGAAAAAAGAGAGAGAAAAGGAGAAAAAAAGAGAAAAAAGTTAAAAAAAAGTCAGAGGAAAAAAGAGAGACAGAAAAAAAGTGTGAGGAAAAATAAGAGAGAAGAAAAAAACAAAATTCGGATCTATTTAGACTCAATCTCGTAGTTGAATTCGGATTGGAATCTGTTTTATGTACTGTTCAGTAAAACAGGCATAACTTCCTCATACGAAGTCCGTTTTGGCTCCGCGAGTACTCAAATGAAAGCTAGCGACGAGCCACATCTAAATAGTTGAAGAAGATAGTTCAATATTTGGCAACTCAAAATCGGCTTCTAAATAGGTCTTTTTGCCCTTCGAAGTTCATGAACACAGCTTATTCCACTTTTTCAGGACAGTTTTAGAATTTTTTGACTCCTCATATCAACTTGGAATTGAGTGATTCCTTTTGTGTTTGAAAGCTTGAGTCAATACCATTCTTGAAAAAAAAAATCAAAAAACGGCACAAACTTTTTCAGAGGAAAGTTGGAGACAAAGTTGTTGATATATCCTGCTTGGCTGTTGTTTCACATCATTATCTTTACTGCCGTTGTGATCTTCACTTATATCTTGCTGTCCAGAGTTACTTAGTATCCTTCATTGATGCTAGTTGTGCTACGACGTGACCTCATTAGTGTTCTAGGCTCGCGTCTCTAGTTCAATCTAGCCTAGGATCAACACAGTACCGTCGCTGAGTGTTTATTCAATATTGCATCTCTGAATTGATTATTGCTAATCTTTTGCTACCATATATAGCCAACCAGCTCCACATATTTCTACACCGTGTATACATATGTTCCCCTGGCAATCGCTTTACACAATCTTCAGAGTTATTTGACACCGCTGGTTGCCTGTCACCACCTGCCGCATGGTAAGAACTTGTAAGATATTGATATTTGCTTTACTGTGAGCACTTTACAACCACATCCTAGTAGTTTATAGGAACATTATTCTCGAATTTTGGTTCTTGTTTCTCCTAATCATGACAAGTTCCAGAGATAGAAGTTCTTGGACGACGGACACATCTTCACCATCATGAGAGTTGGGACAACACACACAAGCATATGGTCAGGTTATCTCTTTACCATCATTTGAGGGTAGATTTAATCCTGCTATTTATCTAGCTTGGGAGCTTGAAGTAGAACAAGTTTTTAGTCACCATGATTTTTCTGAACTTGAGAGAGTATGAGCTACCACTACAGTATTTACTGGTTTTGCTTCTGTTTGGTGGAGTGTACATTGTAAGAAAAACATTGATAACCAACACACAACTTGGAAAGTTTTGAAAGCTGTAATGAGACAACAATTTTTTACTCCTTACTATCGTCATGAATTGCGTCTTAAATTGGAGCAATTAAAACAAGGCAGTAACACTGTTCATGCTTACTACCAAGAGTTCAAATCTTATATGCATCATTGTGACATAGAAGAATCTGAGGATGATACAATGAATAGATTTTTTGGTGGTTTGAACCATGATATTCAGGAAAGATTTTGGTATATTCCTCGTTGCATTACTGGTATGTATGTCCGTGCTTGTACCTTTGAGAGACAGATACAGGAGGATGCATTGGGTGACTACACCAACTACTATTCCAGTTCATGCTCACCACCGCCGGTTGGTTACTCCACCGTTGCACCTACTAGAGCAGCCCCACCTCGGATTGTGAGCGCGATATCATCTCAAGAGTATGGTACATTGTCAATGTTCGTACCTACATCAGCTACATCTCTGCGATAAGGTAACAGTAAAGGTATTGATGATATAACTTCACATGAGAATGATGCATGCCTAGTTAACTTGAATGCATCATGTGTTGAGTTACCTGTTGATTTGAGCACACCACCTATTTTAGAGACTCTTGTTACTGTCATGAATGCGTCATGTGATCAAACAACTGAAATATCAACAATTTTGAGTGCACCCATTGAATTAATTGTTGATGCAAAAGAACCAATGTTTAATCATTTTGATATGACCTCTAATATTGATGATGATTCTGTGTCCAATGACTTATTGCATGTTTGCTTATTTAAGCATGTTGTAGCATGTAAATTTGATGCAAGTAAGGTTTATTCATCGAAGTTAGGATGGTTTAATGATGAACATTGCCAATCTTTTGAAATGAATAAGAGCTTCACTTATATGTGCAAACTGAGTTGCAATATTTTCATGCCTTCTACTTCTTGTGATAATTTTTTGGCTTTAGATTTTATGAACAATGAAAGTTACTCATGTATACATGTGTCATATGTGCAAAAATCAAGGGAAGTTAAAATGGATGACATATACATATACAACATGTACACCTTGTCTCTTTTGTTAGCCACATTTCAGATTAAGCAACGCCGAGGACGGCTTTATTTTCAAGAAGGGGAGGATGATGAGGACATGACTACCTTGGATACAACCAAAAATATTGCATACATGCATATTTGTCAGGTGATTTCTAATGCAAACTATTCAATAATCTATTTATGTTATCCAGAACAAAAATACTTCACACACTTTTGTGTTTTGTCTAATTGTAGGTGTATGGGACATTTGTACAATCCACATATGAAGATAAGGGAGAAAGAGATGTTTACTTGCTGTTCAAAAAGTTCTCTCACGTCACTTTTGGCCCAAGAGAAGATAGAGTCCAAGTCTCTCACGTTCTGCATTCAGATTCGGACTGCACAGACATACCTGACTCAAAACGCCAACAACTTTTTCATACGGACTCCGAATTGGGTGATTCTTTTTTTGTTGGAAACTATATTTCGTGCTCTTTCCAACCCAATTGGATTCACATTCAAATTCGTCCGGAGCGTTGAGTTATGGACGAAACAATCTGACATTGCAGCAGAATTCGAGTCAAACTACAAGCCCAAAGGTGTTGCATCACCTCCACTTGGGCCCATGAGCCTTGTACAACCTAGGTTTAGTTTTAGGCTGACTTGGGACGTCCTCCCACCTCCTTGGCCGCCACCCCTTGCTCCTATATAAGTAGATTCATCTAGTAGCTTTTTCCTTGGGATTTGTTTAGTTAAAAGTTAGCCATTGCAACTTCGTGTACTTCGTTTGTGTCCAACGACCAGACCAAGACCGCTTACGGATCCCCACCATTATCAATACTTCATATATATTCACAATATTCAGATTGCTTTATCATGTTCTTGCTGGTTCTTCGATTGCTTGTGGGAATAGACCTTCGTGGTCAGGCTGACCGTGCTTCCGGCATCGTCAGTAACCTCGGGAGATTGGTTTAGCGATTGCTAAGGCGCAACGTCGTCCACGTTTGTAGTCGGATCATCAAAGTCGTCTCCACCAAATCGATAGTTATCATCTCATCGAAAGATCGGGACACCCTCGCCTCTATGAGAAACAGTAACAAGCTACACTACTCTAATGCAAGCAGTAGAGAGAAGAATAGGCGATATTGGGTTGATCGGGGGGGCTTGCCTGGTTGCTCTGGCAAGGAGGGGTCGTCAACAACGTAGTCGATCGGGGCACCAGCAGTGGCATTAGTCTCGTAGTCTACCGGAGAGAAGAGGGGGAAGAGACAATGAATACAATGCAAACAAACGCATATCAATGCATGACATGACAAGTAACGGTGCTAGGTGTGCCCTAACGCAGTAGGAGGTGATACCGGCGAAGGGGGGAAACAACCAGGAAAGTATCCCCGGTGTTTCGCGTTTTTGGATAGATGAACCAGAGGGGGAGGTTGTGGGTTCGCTATTCTAGGGATATGTGGCGGGGGAACGGACTACGTATTCGAATTCGTCTCGTTGTTCTGAGCAACTTTCATGTACAAAGTTTTCCCATCTGAGTTATAGATTATTTTATAATAATTTACAAAGATTTAATCAATTTCTAGAATTATTAAATTCATTTAATTTGAAAATTCATTTATTGTGTCAGTGTGGTGTCAACATGATGTCAGCGGTCAAATCTAACCGTTGACCGGTCAACCTGACGGTAGGGCCCGGTTGTCATTGACTCAGTTTACCTAAACATAACTAGTTAGTTTAATTAAGTGATTAGGTTGATTAAATAGTGTTAATTCAGTTAATTATTTAATTAATTAAATTTATTTATTTAATCCTTTTTTAAACGTTTCACAGGGGGCGAGCCTGTCATTGGCCAGGGGGCCTTAGCGGGCAGGCGGGTTACGGGCGCAGGCACTGCGGGCATCAGGCATGGGTGGCCCGAGCGTGGCCAGGCGGGACCCAGGAAATGGCTGCGGCGGCCAGCGACGGCGCGCAGCAAGTGAGGCAGCAGCGGACAGGGGACCTTGGCGGTCGGCACGCGCGCGCGGTGGCTGGAGTGGGGGAGAAAGCAGAGCGGCGGGCGGTGATGGAGGCGGGGCTTGCGGGCAGGAAGGAGGGGCGCGCGTGTGTGCGGGTGGCCGCGGCGAGTGGAGCGGCAGAGCTCCAGCTGGCCCCGGTGAGGACCGGTGGGGCGCAGGCGTCAAGGGGTGCAGGCAGGCGCGGGACAAGGGCGACCGACAGTGGTGGCCGTGGGCGAGGCAGGGCGCGGCCACGGGGCGCGGGTGGGCGTGCCCCGAGCAGTGTGTAGGGGAGCGGGCGAGCGGCGTGGTGGCGCTATGCGAGGGAGGGCACGCGCGCTGGGCGCCAACTAGCGCATGTAGGGGGAGTGAGCGCGGTGACTGTGGGGAGAAGGGAGGTCGGAGGAGCGGGCGCGCTCACTTGCGGTGCCGGGACGAGGGGCGGTAAGGGTCGGTGAGGACCGTTGAGGGGAAGGTCGGGGACGTCCGGCGAACGGCGGCGATGGCCGTCGGCGACAAGGGTAGCGTGGCGATGGGGTCGAGGGCATGGCGCAGGAACGACTGCCTCAGCACAGGGCGAGGAGGAGGCTAAGGCACGCGGGGCGATGGCGGCGTCGGCGAAGACCACAGGCAGTGATGGTCGATGACGAGGACTCCGGGCGGCGAAGGGATCGGGGCGGTGAGCGTCGGGGCGCTTGTCACTGTCAAAACCGGCGGATCTCGGGTAGGGGGTCTCGAACTGTGCGTCTGAGGTCGATGGTAACAGGAGACAGGGGACACGATGTTTACCCAGGTTCGGGTCCTCTCTATGGAGGTAATACCCTACGTCCTGCTTGATTGATATTGATGAATATGAGTATTACAAGAGTTGATCTACCACAAGATCGTAATGGCTAAACCCTAGAGGCCTAGCTTGTATGGCTATGGTAATGAATCTCTCCTCTCCAGAATAAGTCCTCCGGTTTATATAGACATCGGGAGGATCTAGGGTTACACAAGGTCGGTTACAAAGAAAGGAATCTACATGTTTGGTCGCCAAGCTTGCCCTCCATGCCAAGGAGAGTCCCATCCAGACACGGGTGCAGTCTTCGGTCTTCGTATCTTCACAACCCATCAGTCCGGCCCATAGTTAACAGGCCGGACGCCCGAGGACCCCTTAGTCCAGGACTCCCTTAGTAGCCCCTGAACCTGGCTTCAATGACAAGGTATCCGGCGCGTAGATCTGTCTTCGTCATTGCAAGGCGGGTTCCTCCTTCTGAACTCCAAGATAGTCTTTGGACGTATTG
>NC_053027.1:135177180-135192096 GCF_003073215.2 Triticum urartu | reverse complement strand
GAAGAACTTTCGCAACAGCGCATACTTAGGGAGAACACTCCTTGATAATTTAGTGAGAGATCATCTTATAATGCTACCGTCAATCAAAGCAAGATAAGATGCATAAAAGATAAACACCACATGCAATCAATATAAGTGATATAATATGGCCATCATCATCTTGTGCTTGTGATCTCCATCTCCAAAGCACCGTCATGATCACCATCGTCACCGGCGCGACACCTTGATCTCCATTGTAGCATCGTTGTCGTCTCGCCAATCTTTAAGCTTCCATGACTATCGCTACCGCTTAGTGATAAAGTAAAGCATTACAGCGTGATTGCATTGCATACAATAAAGCGACAACCATATGGCTCCTGCCAGTTGCCGATAACTCGGTTACAAAACATGATCATCTCATACAATAAAATTTAGAATCATGTCTTGACCATATCACATCACAACATGCCCTGCAAAAACAAGTTAGACGTCCTCTACTTTGTTGTTGCATGTTTTACGTGGCTGCTACGGGCTTAAGCAAGAACCAATCTTACCTACGCATCAAAACCACAATGATAGTTTGTCAAGTTGGTGCTGTTTTAACCTTCGCAAGGACCGGGCGTAGCCACACTCGGTTCAACTAAAGTTGGAGAAACTCTCACCCGCAAGCCACCTATGTGCAAAGCACGTCGGGAGAACCAGTCTCGCGTAAGAGTACGCGTAATGTCGGTCCGGGCCGCTTCGTCCAACAATACCGCCGAACCAAAGTATGACATGCTGGTAAGCAGTATGACTTATATCGCCCACAACTCACTTGTGTTCTACTCGTGCATATAACATCAACATATAAAACCTAGGCTCGGATGCCACTGAAGGGTTTCGTAGTAATTTCAAAAAAATTCCTACGCTCATGCAAGATCATGGTGATGCATAGCAACGAGAGGGGGAGAGTGTGATCTACGTACCCTTGTAGATCGACAATGGAAGCGTTTGGTTGATGTAGTCGTACGTCTCCACGGCCCGACCAATCAAGCACCGAAACTACCGCACCTCCGTGTTCTAGCACACGTTCAGCTCGATGACGATCCCCGGACTCCGATCCAGAAAAGTGTCAGGGAAGATTTCCGTCAGCACGACGGCGTGGTGACGATCTTGATGTACTATTGTCGCAGGGCTTCGCCTAAGCACCGCTACAATATTATCGAGGACTATGGTGGAAGGGGGCACCGCACACGGCTAAGAATATGATCACGTGGATCAACTTGTGTCTCTAGGGGTGCCCCTGCCTCCGTATATAAAGGTTCAAGGGAGGGGGCCGGCCGGCCAAGGTGTGGCGCACCAGGAGGAGTCCTACTCCTTCTGGGAGTAGGACTCCCCCCCTTTCCTAGTTGGAATAGGATTCGTGGAGGGGGAAAAAGAGGAGAGAGAGGAGGAAGGGGGGCCGGCCCCCTCTCCTTGTCCAATTCGGACCAAGGGGGGGAGGGGCGCGCGGCCCATCTCTGGCCACCTCTCCTCTCTTCCACTAAGGCCCACTAAGGCCCATATACCTCCCGGGGGGTTCCGGTAACCTCCCGGTACTCCGGTAAAATCCCGATTTCACCCGGAACACTTCCGATATCCAAACATAGGCTTCCAATATATCAATCTTTATGTCTCGACCATTTCGAGACTCCTCGTCATGTCCGTGATCACATCCGGGACTCCGAACAACCTTCGGTACATCAAAATGCATAAACTCATAATATAACTGTCATCGTAACCTTAAGCGTGCGGACCCTACGGGTTCGAGAATAATGTAGACATGACCGAGACACGTCTCCGGTCAATAACCAATAGCGGAACCTAGATGCTCATATTGGCTCCTACATATTCTACGAAGATCTTTTATCGGTCAGACCACATAACAACATACGTTGTTCCCTTTGTCATCGGGATGTTACTTGCCCGAGATTCGATCGTCGGTATCCTATACCTAGTTCAATCTCGTTACCGGCAAGTCTCTTTACTCGTTCTGTAATACATCATCCCGCAACTAACATATTAGTTGTAATGCTTGCAAGGCTTAAGTGATGTGTAATACCGAGAGGGCCCAGAGATACCTCTCCGACAATCGGAGTGACAAATCCTAATCTCGAAATACGCCAACCCAACATCTACCTTTGGAGACACCTGTAATGCTCCTTTATAATCACCCAGTTATGTTGTGACGTTTGGTAGCACCCAAAGTGTTCCTCCGGCAAACGGGAGTTGCATAATCTCATAGTCATAGGAACATGCATAAGTCATGAAGAAAGCAATAGCAACATACTAAACGATCGGGTGCTAAGCTAATGGAATGGGTCATGTCAATCAGATCATTCAACTAATGATGTGACCTCATTAATCAAATAAAAACTCTTTGTTCATGGTTAGAAAACATAACCATCTTTGATTAACGAGCTAGTCAAGTAGAGGCATACTAGTGACACTCTGTTTGTCTATGTATTCACACATGTATTATGTTTCCGGTTAATACAATTCTAGCATGAATAATAAACATTTATCATGATATAAGGAAATAAATAATAACTTTATTATTGCCTCTAGGGCATATCTCCTTCAGTCTCCCACTTGCACTAGAGTCAATAATCTAGATTACACTGCAATGATTCTAACACCCATGGAGCTTTGGTGTTGATCATGTTTTGCTCGTGGAAGAGGCTTAGTCAACGGGTCTGCAACATTCAGATCTGTATGTATCTTGCAAATCTCTATGTCTCCCACCTGGACTAGATCCCGGATGGAATTGAAGCGTCTCTTGATGTGCTTGGTTCTCTTGTGAAATCTGGATTCCTTTGCCAAGGCAATTGCACCAGCATTGTCACAAAAGATTTTCATTGGACCCGATGCACTAGGTATGACACCTAGATCGGATATGAACTCCTTCATCCAGACTCCTTCGTTCGCTGCTTCCGAAGCAGCTATGTACTCCGCTTCACATGTAGATCCCGCTACGACGCTTTGTTTAGAACTGCACCAACTGACAGCTCCACCGTTTAATGTAAACACATATCCGGTTTGCGATTTAGAATCGTCCGGATCAGTGTCAAAGCTTGCATCAACGTAACCATTTACGACAAGCTCTTTGTCACCTCCATATACGAGAAACATATCCTTAGTCCTTTTCAGGTATTTCAGGATGTTTTTGACCGCTGTCCAGTGATCCACTCCTGGATTACTTTGGTACCTCCCTGCTAGACTTATAGCAAGGCACACATCAGGTCTGGTACACAGCATTGCATACATGATAGATCCTATTGCTGATGCATAGGGAACATCTTTCATATTCTCTCTATCTTCTGCAGTGGTCGGGCATTGAGTCTTACTCAATTTCACACCTTGTAACACAGGCAAGAATCCTTTCTTTGCTTGATCCATTTTGAACTTCTTCAAAATTTTGTCAAGGTATGTTGTTTGTGAAAGTCCAATTAAGCGTTTTGATCTATCTCTATAGATCTTTATGCCTAATATGTAAGCAGCTTCACCAAGGTCTTTCATTGAAAAACTCTTATTCAAGTATCCCTTTATGCTATCCAGAAATTCTATATCATTTCCAATCAGTAATATGTCATCCACATATAGTATCAGAAATGCTACAGAGCTCCCACTCACTTTCTTGTAAATACAGGCTTCTCCGAAAGTCTGTATAAAACCAAATGCTTTGATCACATTATCAAAGCGTTTATTCCAACTCCGAGATGCTTGCACCAGTCCATAAATGGATCGCTGGAGCTTGCACACTTTGTTAGCTCCTTTTGGATCGACAAAACCTTCTGGTTGCATCATATACAACTCTTCTTCCATAAATCCATTCAGGAATGCAGTTTTGACATCCATCTGCCAAATTTCATAATCATAAAATGTGGCAATTGCTAACATGATTCGGACGGACTTAAGCATCGCTACGGGTGAGAAGGTCTCATCGTAGTCAATTCCTTGAACTTGTCGAAAACCTTTTGCGACAAGTCGAGCTTTGTAGACAGTAACATTACCGTCAGCGTCAGTCTTCTTCTTGAAGATCCATTTATTCTCAATTGCTTGCCGATCATCGGGCAAGTCAACCAAAGTCCATACTTTGTTCTCATACATGGATCCCATCTCAGATTTCATGGCTTCAAGCCATTTTGCGGAATTTGGGCTCACCATTGCTTCTTCATAGTTCGTAGGTTCATCATGATCTAGTAGCATGACTTCCAGAACAGGATTACCGTACCACTCTGGTGCGGATCTTACTCTGGTTGATCTACGAGGTTCAGTAGTATCTTGTTCTGAAGTTTCATGATCATTATCATTAGCTTCCTCACTAACTGGTGTAGGTGTCACTGAAACAGTTTTCTGTGATGTACTACTTTCCAGTAGGGGAGCAGGTACAGTTACCTCGTCAAGTTCTACTTTCCTCCCACTCACTTCTTTCGAGAGAAACTCCTTCTCTAGAAAGGATCCATTTTTAGCAACGAATGTCTTGCCTTCGGATCTGTGATAGAAGGTGTACCCAACAGTCTCCTTTGGGTATCCTATGAAGACACATTTCTCCGATTTGGGTTTGAGCTTATCAGGTTGAAGTTTTTTCACATAAGCATCGCAGCCCCAAACTTTCAGAAACGACAACTTTGGTTTCTTGCCAAACCATAGTTCATAAGGCGTCGTCTCAACGGATTTTGATGGTGCCCTATTTAACGTGAATGCGGCCGTCTCTAGAGCATAACCCCAAAATGATAGCGGTAAATCTGTAAGAGACATCATAGATTGCACCATATCTAGTAAAGTACGATTACGACGTTCGGACACACCATTACGTTGTGGTGTTCCGGGTGGCGTGAGTTGCGAAACTATTCTGCATTTTTTCAAATGTACACCAAACTCGTAACTCAAATATTCTCCTCCACGATCAGATCGTAGAAACTTTATTTTCTTGTTACGATGATTTTCAACTTCACTCTGAAATTCTTTGAACTTTTCAAATGTTTCAGAGTTATGTTTCATTAAGTAGATATACCCATATCTGCTTAAATCATCTGTGAAGGTGAGAAAATAATGATATCCGCCACGAGCTTCAATATTCATTGGACCACATACATTTGTATGTATGATTTCCAACAAATCTGTTGCTCTCTCCATAGTATCGGAGAACGGTGTTTTAGTCATCTTGCCCATGAGGCACGGTTCGCAAGTACCAAGTGATTCATAATCAAGTGGTTCCAAAAGTCCATCAGTATGGAGTTTTTTCATGCGCTTTATACCGATATGACCTAAACGACAGTGCCACAAATAAGTTGCACTTTCATTATCAACTCTGCATCTTTTGGTTTCAACATTATGAATATGTGTATTACTACTATGGAGATTCAATAAGAATAGACCACTCTTCAAGGGTGCATGACCATAAAAGATATTACTCATATAAATAGAACAACCATTATTCTCTGATTTAAATGAATAACCGTCTCGCATTAAAAAAGATCCAGATATAATGTTCATGCTCAACGCTGGCACCAAATAACAATTACTTAGGTCTAATATTAATCCCGAAGGTAGATGTATAGGTAATGTGCCGACCGCGATCACATCGACTTTGGAACCGTTTCCCACGCGCATCGTCACCTCGTCCTTTGCCAGTGCCCGTTTATTCCGTAGTCCCTGTTTCGAGTTGCAAATATTAGCAACAGAACCAGTATCAAATAACCAGGTGCTACTGCGAGCTCTAGTAAGGTACACATCAATAACATGTATATCACATATACCTTTGTTCACCTTGCCATCCTTCTTATCCGCCAAATACTTGGGGCAGTTCCGCTTCCAGTGACCAGTCTGCTTGCAGTAGAAGCACTCAGTTTCAGGCTTAGGTCCAGACTTGGGTTTCTTCTCCTGAGCAGCAACTTGCTTGCTGTTCTTCTTGAAGTTCCCCTTCTTCTTCCCTTTGCCCTTTTTCTTGAAACTAGTGGTCTTGTTAACCATCAACACTTGATGCTCCTTCTTGATTTCTACCTCCGCAACTTTTAGCATTGCGAAGAGCTCGGGAATAGTCTTGTTCATCCCTTGCATATTATAGTTCATCACGAAGCTCTTGTAGCTTGGTGGCAGTGATTGGAGAATTCTGTCAATGACGCAATAATCCGGAAGATTAACTCCCAATTGAATCAAGTGATTATTATACCCAGACATTTTGAGTATATGCTCACTGACAGAACTGTTCTCCTCCATCTTGCAGCTATAGAACTTATTGGAGACTTCATATCTCTCAATTCGGGCATTTGCTTGAAATATTAACTTCAACTCCTGGAACATCTCATATGCTCCATGACGTTCAAAACGTCGTTGAAGTCCCGATTCTAAGCCGTAAAGCATGGCACACTGAACTATCGAGTAGTCATCAGCTTTGCTCTGCCAGACGTTCATAACATCTGGTGTTGCTCTAGCAGCAGGCCTGGCACCCAGCGGTGCTTCCAGGACGTAATTCTTCTGAGCAGCAATGAGGATAATCCTCAAGTTACGGACCCAGTCCGTGTAATTGCTACCATCATCTTTCAACTTTGCTTTCTCAAGGAACGTATTAAAATTCAATGGAACAACATCACGAGCCATCTATCTACAATCAACATAAACAAGCAAGATACTATCAGGTACTAAGTTCATGATAAGTTTTAAGTTCAATTAATCAGATTACTTAAGAACTCCCACTTAGATAGACATCCCTCTAATCTTCTAAGTGATTACGTGATCCAAATCAACTAAACCATAACCGATCATCACGTGAGATGGAGTAGTTTTCAATGGTGAACATCGTTATGTTGATCATATATACTATATGATTCACGCTCGACCTTTCGGTCTCCGTGTTCCGAGGCCATATCTGCATATGCTAGGCTCGTCAAGTTTATCCTGAGTATTCTGCGTGTGCAAAACTGGCTTGCACCCGTTGTAGATGGACGTAGAGCTTATCACACCCAATCATCACATGGTGTCTGGGCACGGCGAACTTTGGCAACGGTGCATACTCAGGGAGAACACTTCTTGATAATTTAGTGAGAGATCATCTTATAATGCTACCGTCAATCAAAGCAAGATAAGATGCATAAAAAGATAAACATCACATGCAATCAATATAAGTGATATGATATGGCCATCATCATCTTGTGCTTGTGATCTCCATCTCCGAAGCACCGTCATGATCACCATCGTCACCGGCGCGACACCTTGATCTCCATCGTAGCATCGTTGTCGTCCCGCCAATCTTATGCTTCCACGACTATCACTACCGTTTAGTAATAAAGTAAAGCATTACATCGCGATTGCATTGCATACAATAAAGTGACAACCATATGGCTCCTGCCAGTTGCCGATAACTCGGTTACAAAACATGATCATCTCATACAATAAAATTCAGCATCATGCTTTGACCATATCACATCACAACATGCCCTGCAAAAACAAGTTAGACGTCCTCTACTTTGTTGTTGCAAGTTTTACGTGGCTGCTACGGGCTTAAGCAAGAACCAATCTCACCTACGCATCAAAACCACAACGATAGTTTGTCAAATAGACTCCGTTTTAACCTTCACAAGGACCGGGCGTAGCCATACTTGGTTCAACTAAAGTTGGAGAGACAGTCGCCCGCAAGCCATCTGTGTGCAAAGCACGTCGAGGGAACCGGTCTCGCGTAAGCGTACGCGTAAGGTTGGTCCGGGTCGTCTCGTCCAACAATGCCGCCGAACCAAAGTATGACATGCTGGTAGGCAGTATGACTTATATCGCACACAACTCACTTGTGTTCTACTCGTGCATATAACATCAACATAAATAACCTAGGCTCGGATGCCACTGTTGGGGAACGTAGTAATTTCAAAAAAATTCCTACGCACACGCAAGATCATGTGATGCATAGCAACGAGATGGGAGAGTGTTGTCTACGCACCCAACGCAGACCGACTGCGGAAGCGCTGACACGACGTAGAGGAAGTAGTCGTATGTCTTCACGATCCAATCGATCAAGCACCGAAACTACGGCACCTCCGAGTTCGAGCACACGTTCAGCTCGATGACGATCCCCGGACTCCGATCCAGCAAAGTGTCGGGGAAGAGTTCCGTCAGCACGACGGCGTGGTGACGATCTTGATGCACTACAGCAGCAGGGCTTCGCCTAAACTCCGCTACAATATTATCGAGGAATATGGTGGCTGGGGGCACCGCACACGGCTAAGGAACAGATCACGTGGATCAACTTGTGTGTCTAGAGGTGCCCCCTGCCTCCGTATATAAAGGAGCCAAGGGGGAGGGGTGCGGCCAGCCCTATGGAGGCGCAGGAGGAGTCCTACTCCTACCGGGAGTAGGACTCCCCCCCAATCCTATTCCAAATAGGATTCCCAAGGAGGAAAGAGAGAGAGAGAGGTGGCCGGCCACCTCTCCTAGTCCTAGTTGGACTAGGGGAGGGGGGGGAGGTGTGCAGCCCACCATGGGCAGCCCCTTTCACCTTTCCACTAAAGCCCAATAAGGCCCATATGGCTCCCGGGGGGTTCCGGTAACCTCCCGGTACTCCGGTAAAATCCCGATTTCACCTGGAACACTTCCGATATCCAAACATAGGCTTCCAATATATCAATCTTTACGTCTCGACCATTTCGAGACTCCTCGTCATGTCCGTGATCATATCCGGGACTCCGAACAACCTTCGGTACATCAAAATGCATAAACTCATAATATAACTGTCATCGTAACCTTAAGCGTGCGGACCCTACGGGTTCGAGAACAATGTAGACATGACCGAGACACGTCTCCGGTCAATAACCAATAGCGGGACCTGGATGCCCATATTGGCTCCTACATATTCTATGAAGATCTTTATCGGTCAGACCGCATAACAACATACGTTGTTCCCTTTGTCATCGGTATGTTACTTGCCCGAGATTCGATCGTCGGTATCCAATACCTAGTTCAATCTCGTTACCGGCAAGTCTGTTTACTCGTTCCGTAATACATCATCTCACAACTAACATATTAGTTGTAATGCTTGCAAGGCTTAAGTGATGTGTAATACCGAGAGGGCCCAGAGATACCTCTCCGACAATCGGAGTGACAAATCCTAATCTCGAAATACGCCAACCCAACATCTACCTTTGGAGACACCTGTAATGCTCCTTTATAATCACCCAGTTATGTTGTGACGTTTGGTAGCACCCAAAGTGTTCCTCCGGCAAACGGGAGTTGCATAATCTCATAGTCATAGGAACATGCATAAGTCATGAAGAAAGCAATAGCAACATACTAAACGATCGGGTGCTAAGCTAATGGAATGGGTCATGTCAATCAGATCATTCAACTAATGATGTGACCTCATTAATCAAATAAAAACTCTTTGTTCATGGTTAGAAAACATAACCATCTTTGATTAACGAGCTAGTCAAGTAGAGGCATACTAGTGACACTCTGTTTGTCTATGTATTCACACATGTATTATGTTTCCGGTTAATACAATTCTAGCATGAATAATAAACATTTATCATGATATAAGGAAATAAATAATAACTTTATTATTGCCTCTAGGGCATATCTCCTTCAGTCTCCCACTTGCACTAGAGTCAATAATCTAGATTACACTGCAATGATTCTAACACCCATGGAGCTTTGGTGTTGATCATGTTTTGCTCGTGGAAGAGGCTTAGTCAACGGGTCTGCAACATTCAGATCTGTATGTATCTTGCAAATCTCTATGTCTCCCACCTGGACTAGATCCCGGATGGAATTGAAGCGTCTCTTGATGTGCTTGGTTCTCTTGTGAAATCTGGATTCCTTTGCCAAGGCAATTGCACCAGCATTGTCACAAAAGATTTTCATTGGACCCGATGCACTAGGTATGACACCTAGATCGGATATGAACTCCTTCATCCAGACTCCTTCGTTCGCTGCTTCCGAAGCAGCTATGTACTCCGCTTCACATGTAGATCCCGCTACGACGCTTTGTTTAGAACTGCACCAACTGACAGCTCCACCGTTTAATGTAAACACATATCCGGTTTGCGATTTAGAATCGTCCGGATCAGTGTCAAAGCTTGCATCAACGTAACCATTTACGACAAGCTCTTTGTCACCTCCATATACGAGAAACATATCCTTAGTCCTTTTCAGGTATTTCAGGATGTTTTTGACCGCTGTCCAGTGATCCACTCCTGGATTACTTTGGTACCTCCCTGCTAGACTTATAGCAAGGCACACATCAGGTCTGGTACACAGCATTGCATACATGATAGATCCTATTGCTGATGCATAGGGAACATCTTTCATATTCTCTCTATCTTCTGCAGTGGTCGGGCATTGAGTCTTACTCAATTTCACACCTTGTAACACAGGCAAGAATCCTTTCTTTGCTTGATCCATTTTGAACTTCTTCAAAATTTTGTCAAGGTATGTTGTTTGTGAAAGTCCAATTAAGCGTTTTGATCTATCTCTATAGATCTTTATGCCTAATATGTAAGCAGCTTCACCAAGGTCTTTCATTGAAAAACTCTTATTCAAGTATCCCTTTATGCTATCCAGAAATTCTATATCATTTCCAATCAGTAATATGTCATCCACATATAGTATCAGAAATGCTACAGAGCTCCCACTCACTTTCTTGTAAATACAGGCTTCTCCGAAAGTCTGTATAAAACCAAATGCTTTGATCACATTATCAAAACGTTTATTCCAACTCCGAGAGGCTTGCACCAGTCCATAAATGGATCGCTGGAGCTTGCACACTTTGTTAGCTCCCTTTGGATCGACAAAACCTTCTGGTTGCATCATATACAACTCTTCTTCCAGAAATCCATTCAGGAATGCAGTTTTGACATCCATCTGCCAAATTTCATAATCATAAAATGTGGCAATTGCTAACATGATTCGGACGGACTTAAGCATCGCTACGGGTGAGAAGGTCTCATCGTAGTCAATTCCTTGAACTTGTCGAAAACCTTTTGCGACAAGTCGAGCTTTGTAGACAGTAACATTACCATCAGCGTCAGTCTTCTTCTTGAAGATCCATTTATTCTCAATTGCTTGCCGATCATCGGGCAAGTCAACCAAAGTCCATACTTTGTTCTCATACATGGATCCCATCTCAGATTTCATGGCTTCAAGCCACTTTGCGGAATCTGGGCTCACCATCGCTTCTTCATAGTTCGTAGGTTCATCATGATCTAGTAGCATGACTTCCATAACAGGATTACCGTACCACTCTGGTGCGGATCTTACTCTGGTTGATCTACGAGGTTCAGTAGTGTCTTGTTCTGGAGTTTCATGATCATTATCATTAGCTTCCTCACTATTTGGTGTAGGTGTCACTGAAACTGTTTCTGTGATGTACTACTTTCCAGTAGGGGAGCAGGTACAGTTACCTCGTCAAGTTCTACTTTCCTCCCACTCACTTCTTTCGAGAGAAACTCCTTCTCTAGAAAGGATCCATTTTTAGCAACGAATGTCTTGCCTTCGGATCTGTGATAGAAGGTGTACCCAACAGTCTCCTTTGGGTATCCTATGAAGACACATTTCTCCGATTTGGGTTTGAGCTTATCAGGTTGAAGTTTTTTCACATAAGCATCGCAGCCCCAAACTTTCAGAAACGACAACTTTGGTTTCTTGCCAAACCATAGTTCTTAAGGCGTCGTCTCAACGGATTTTGATGGTGCCCTATTTAACGTGAATGCGGCCGTCTCTAGAGCATAACCCCAAAATGATAGCGGTAAATCTGTAAGAGACATCATAGATTGCACCATATCTAGTAAAGTACGATTACGACGTTCGGACACACCATTACGTTGTGGTGTTCCGGGTGGCGTGAGTTGCGAAACTATTCTGCATTTTTTCAAATGTACACCAAACTCGTAACTCAAATATTCTCCTCCACGATCAGATCGTAGAAACTTTATTTTCTTGTTACGATGATTTTCAACTTCACTCTGAAATTCTTTGAACTTTTCAAATGTTTCAGAGTTATGTTTCATTAAGTAGATATACCCATATCTGCTTAAATCATCTGTGAAGGTGAGAAAATAATGATATCCGCCACGAGCTTCAATATTCATTGGACCACATACATTTGTATGTATGATTTCCAACAAATCTGTTGCTCTCTCCATAGTATCGGAGAACGGTGTTTTAGTCATCTTGCCCATGAGGCACGGTTCGCAAGTACCAAGTGATTCATAATCAAGTGGTTCCAAAAGTCCATCAGTATGGAGTTTTTTCATGCGCTTTATACCGATATGACCTAAACGACAGTGCCACAAATAAGTTGCACTTTCATTATCAACTCTGCATCTTTTGGTTTCAACATTATGAATATGTGTATTACTACTATGGAGATTCAATAAGAATAGACCACTCTTCAAGGGTGCATGACCATAAAAGATATTACTCATATAAATAGAACAACCATTATTCTCTGATTTAAATGAATAACCGTCTCGCATTAAAAAAGATCCAGATATAATGTTCATGCTCAACGCTGGCACCAAATAACAATTACTTAGGTCTAATATTAATCCCGAAGGTAGATGTATAGGTAATGTGCCGACCGCGATCACATCGACTTTGGAACCGTTTCCCACGCGCATCGTCACCTCGTCCTTTGCCAGTGCCCGTTTATTCCGTAGTCCCTGTTTCGAGTTGCAAATATTAGCAACAGAACCAGTATCAAATAACCAGGTGCTACTGCGAGCTCTAGTAAGGTACACATCAATAACATGTATATCACATATACCTTTGTTCACCTTGCCATCCTTCTTATCCGCCAAATACTTGGGGCAGTTCCGCTTCCAGTGACCAGTCTGCTTGCAGTAGAAGCACTCAGTTTCAGGCTTAGGTCCAGACTTGGGTTTCTTCTCCTGAGCAGCAACTTGCTTGCTGTTCTTCTTGAAGTTCCCCTTCTTCTTCCCTTTGCCCTTTTTCTTGAAACTAGTGGTCTTGTTAACCATCAACACTTGATGCTCCTTCTTGATTTCTACCTCCGCAACTTTCAGCATTGCGAAGAGCTCGGGAATAGTCTTGTTCATCCCTTGCATATTATAGTTCATCACGAAGCTCTTGTAGCTTGGTGGCAGTGATTGGAGAATTCTGTCAATGACGCAATAATCCGGAAGATTAACTCCCAATTGAATCAAGTGATTATTATACCCAGACATTTTGAGTATATGCTCACTGACAGAACTGTTCTCCTCCATCTTGCAGCTATAGAACTTATTGGAGACTTCATATCTCTCAATCCGGGCATTTGCTTGAAATATTAACTTCAACTCCTGGAACATCTCATATGCTCCATGACGTTCAAAACGTCGTTGAAGTCCCGATTCTAAGCCGTAAAGCATGGCACACTGAACTATCGAGTAGTCATCAGCTTTGCTCTGCCAGACGTTCATAACATCTGGTGTTGCTCTAGCAGCAGGCCTGGCACCCAGCGGTGCTTCCAGGACGTAATTCTTCTGAGCAGCAATGAGGATAATCTTCAAGTTACGGACCCAGTCCGTGTAATTGCTACCATCATCTTTCAACTTTGCTTTCTCAAGGAACGTATTAAAATTCAATGGAACAACATCACGAGCCATCTATCTACAATCAACATAAACAAGCAAGATACTATCAGGTACTAAGTTCATGATAAGTTTTAAGTTCAATTAATCAGATTACTTAAGAACTCCCACTTAGATAGACATCCCTCTAATCTTCTAAGTGATTACGTGATCCAAATCAACTAAACCATAACCGATCATCACGTGAGATGGAGTAGTTTTCAATGGTGAACATCGTTATGTTGATCATATATACTATATGATTCACGCTCGACCTTTCGGTCTCCGTGTTCCGAGGCCATATCTGCATATGCTAGGCTCGTCAAGTTTATCCTGAGTATTCTGCGTGTGCAAAACTGGCTTGCACCCGTTGTAGATGGACGTAGAGCTTATCACACCCAATCATCACATGGTGTCTGGGCACGGCGAACTTTGGCAACGGTGCATACTCAGGGAGAACACTTCTTGATAATTTAGTGAGAGATCATCTTATAATGCTACCGTCAATCAAAGCAAGATAAGATGCATAAAAAGATAAACATCACATGCAATCAATATAAGTGATATGATATGGCCATCATCATCTTGTGCTTGTGATCTCCATCTCCGAAGCACCGTCATGATCACCATCGTCACCGGCGCGACACCTTGATCTCCATCGTAGCATCGTTGTCGTCCCGCCAATCTTATGCTTCCACGACTATCACTACCGTTTAGTAATAAAGTAAAGCATTACATCGCGATTGCATTGCATACAATAAAGTGACAACCATATGGCTCCTGCCAGTTGCCGATAACTCGGTTACAAAACATGATCATCTCATACAATAAAATTCAGCATCATGCTTTGACCATATCACATCACAACATGCCCTGCAAAAACAAGTTAGACGTCCTCTACTTTGTTGTTGCAAGTTTTACGTGGCTGCTACGGGCTTAAGCAAGAACCAATCTCACCTACGCATCAAAACCACAACGATAGTTTGTCAAATAGACTCCGTTTTAACCTTCACAAGGACCGGGCGTAGCCATACTTGGTTCAACTAAAGTTGGAGAGACAGTCGCCCGCAAGCCATCTGTGTGCAAAGCACGTCGAGGGAACCGGTCTCGCGTAAGCGTACGCGTAAGGTTGGTCCGGGTCGTCTCGTCCAACAATGCCGCCGAACCAAAGTATGACATGCTGGTAGGCAGTATGACTTATATCGCACACAACTCACTTGTGTTCTACTCGTGCATATAACATCAACATAAATAACCTAGGCTCGGATGCCACTGTTGGGGAACGTAGTAATTTCAAAAAAATTCCTACGCACACGCAAGATCATGTGATGCATAGCAACGAGATGGGAGAGTGTTGTCTACG
>NC_053027.1:135145012-135176180 GCF_003073215.2 Triticum urartu | reverse complement strand
GCCTCATAGGCAAGATGACTAAAACACCATTCTCCGGTACTATGGAGAGAGCAACAGATTTGTTGGAAACCATACATACCGATGTATGTGGTCCGATGAATATTGAGGCTCGTGGCGGATATCGTTATTTTCTCACCTTAACAGATGATTTAAGCAGATATGGATATATCTACTTAATGAAACATAAGTCTGAAACATTTGAAAAGTTCAAAGAATTTCAGAGTGAAGTTGAAAATCATCGTAACAAGAAAATAAAGTTTCTACGATCTGATCGTGGAGGAGAATATTTGAGTTACGAGTTTGGTGTACATTTCAAAAACTGTGGAATAGTTTCGCAACTCACGCCACCCGGAACACCACAGCGTAATGGTGTGTCCGAACATCGTAATCGTACTTTACTAGATATGGTGCGATCTATGATGTCTATTACTGATTTACCGCTATCGTTTTGGGGTTATGCTCTAGAGACGGCTGCATTCACGTTAAATAGGGCACCATCAAAATCCGTTGAGACGACGCCTTATGAACTGTGGTTTGGCAAGAAACCAAAGTTGTCGTTTCTGAAAGTTTGGGGCTGCGATGCTTATGTGAAAAAGCTTCAACCTGATAAGCTCGAACCCAAATCGGAGAAATGTGTCTTCATAGGATATCCAAAGGAAACTATTGGATACACCTTCTATCACAGATCCGAAGGCAAGACTTTTGTTGCTAAATTCGGAAACTTTCTGGAGAAGGAGTTTCTCTCGAAAGAAGTGAGTGGGAGGAAAGTAGAACTTGACGAGGTAACTGGACCTACTCCCTTATTGGAAAGTAGTACATCACAGAAACCTGTTTCTGTGACACCTACACCAATTAGTGAGGAAGCTAATGATAATGATCATGAAACTTCAGAACAAGATACTACTGAACCTCGTAGATCAACCAGAGTAAGATCCACGCCAGAGTGGTACGGTAATCCTGTTCTGGAAGTCATGCTACTAGATCATGATGAACCTACGAACTATGAAGAAGCGATGGTGAGCCCAGATTCCGCAAAATGGCTTGAAGCCATGAAATCTGAGATGGGATCCATGTATGAGAACAAAGTATGGACTTTGGTTGACTTGCCCAATGATCGGAAAGCAATTGAGAATAAATGGATCTTCAAGAAGAACACCGACGCTGACGGTAATATTACTGTCTACAAAGCTCGACTTGTCGCAAAAGGTTTTCGGCAAGTTCAAGGGATTGACTACAATGAGACCTTCTCACCCTAGCGATGCTTAAGTCTATCCGAATCATGTTAGCAATTGCCGCATTTTATGATTATGAAATTTGGCAGATGGATGTCAAAACTGCATTCCTGAATGGATTTCTGGAAGAAGAGTTGTATATGATGCAACCAGAAGGTTTTGTCAATCCAAAGGGAGCTAACAAAGTGTGCAAGCTCCATTGATCCATTTATGGACTGGTGCAAGCCTCTCGGAGTTGGAATAAACGCTTTGATAGTGTGATCAAAGCACTTGGTTTTATACAGACTTTTGGAGAAGCCTGTATTTACAAGAAAGTGAGTGGGAGCTCTGTAGCATTTTTGATATTATATGTGGATGACATATTACTAATTGGAAATAATATAGAATTTCTGGATAGCATAAAGGGATACTTGAATAAGAGTTTTTCAATGAAAGACCTCGGTGAAGCTGCTTACACATTAGGCATTAAGATCTATAGAGATAGATCAAGACGCTTAATTGGACTTTCACAAAGCACATACCTTGACAAAGTTTTGAAGAAGTTCAAAATGGATCAAGCAAAGAAAGGGTTCTTGCCTGTTTTACAAGGTGTGAAGTTGAGTCAGACTCAATGCCCGACCATTGCAGAAGATAGAGAGAAAATGAAAGATGTTCCCTATGCTTCAGCCATAGGCTCTATCATGTATGCAATGCTGTGTACCAGACCTGATGTGTGCCTTGCTATAAGTCTAGCAGGGAGGTACCAAAGTAATCCAGGAGTAGATCACTGGACAGCGGTCAAGAACATCCTGAAATAACTGAAAAGGACTAAGGATATGTTTCTCGTTTATGGAGGTGACAAAGAGCTAATCGTAAATGGTTACGTTGATGCAAGCTTTGACACTGATCCGGACGATTCTAAATCGCAAACCGGATACGTGTTTACATTAAACGGTGGAGCTGTAAGTTGGTGCAGTTCTAAACAAAACGTCATGGCAGGATCTACATGTGAAGCGGAATACATAGCTGCTTCGGAAGCAGCAAATGAAGGAGTCTGGATGAAGGAGTTAATATCCGATCTAGGTGTCATACCTAGTGCATGGGGTCCAATGAAAATATTTTGTGACAATACTGGTGCAATTGCCTTGGCAAAGGAATCCAGATTTCACAAGAGAACCAAGCACATCAACAGACGCTTCAATTCCATCCGGGATCTAGTCCAGGTGGGAGACATAGAGATTTGCAAGATACATATGGATCTGAATGTGGCAGACCTGTTGACTAAGCCTCTTCCACGAGCAAAACATGATCAGCACCAAGGCTCCATGGGTGTTAGAATCATTACTATGTAATCTAGATTATTGACTCTAGTGCAAGTGGGAGACTAAAGGAAATATGCCCTAGAGGCAATAATAAAGTTATTATTTATTTCCTTATATCATGATAAATGTTTATTATTCATGCTAGAATTGTATTAACCGGAAACATAATACATGTGTGAATACATAGACAAACAGAGTGTCACTAGTATGCCTCTACTTGACTAGCTCGTTAATCAAAGATGGTTATGTTTCCTAACCATGGACAAAGAGTTGTTATTTGATTAACGGGATCACATCATTAGATGAATGATCTGATTGACATGACCCATTCCATTAGCTTAGCACCCGATCGTTTAGTATGTTGCTATTGCTTTCTTCATGACTTATACATGTTCCTATGACAATGAGATTATGTAACTCCTGTTTGCCGGAGGAACACTTTGTGTGCTACCAAACGTCACAACGTAACTGGGTGATTATAAAGGTGCTCTACAGGTGTCTCCAAAAGTACATGTTGGGTTGGCGTATTTCGAGATTAGGATTTGTCACTCCGATTGTCGGAGAGGTATCTCTGGGCCCTCTCGGTAATGCACATCACATAAGCCTTACAAGGATTGCAACTAATGAGTTAGTTGTGAGATGATGTATTATGGAACGAGTAAAGAGACTTGCCGGTAACGAGATTGAACTAGGTATTGAGATACCGACGATCAAATCTCGGGCAAGTAACATACGGATGACAAAGGGAACAACGTATGTTGTTATGCGGTCTGACCGATAAAAGATCTTCGTAGAATATGTAGGAGCCAATCTGAGCATCCAGGTTCCGCTATTGGTTTTGACCGGAGACGTGTCTCGGTCATGTCTACATTGTTCTCGAACCCGTAGGGTCCGCACGCTTAAGGTTTCGATGACAGTTATATTATGAGTTTATGCATTTTGATGTACCGAAGTTTGTTCGGAGTCCCGGATGTGATCACGGACATGACGAGGAGTCACAAAATGGTCGAGACATAAAGATTGATATATTGGAAGCCTATATTTGGATATCGGAAGTGTTCCGGGTGAAATCGGGATTTTACGGGAGTACCGGGAGGTTACCGGAACCCCCCGGGAGGTAAATGGGCCTTAATGGGCTTTAGTGGAAGAGAGGAGAGGTGGCCAGGGCTGTGCCGCGCGCCCGTCCCCCCTTAGTCCGAATAGGACAAGGAGAAGGGGGCGGCGCCGCCCCTTCCTTCTCTCTCTCCTCTCCCCCCCTTCCCGAATCCTATTCCAACTAGGAAAGGGGGGAATCCTACTCCTAGTGGGAGTAGGACTCCTCCTGGCGCCCTCCTCCTGGCCGGCCCCACCCCCCCTTTGGTCCTTTATATACGGAGGCAGAGGGCACCCCTAGACACACAAGTTGATCCACGTGATCATATTCTTAGCCGTGTGCGGTGCCCCCTTCCACCATAGTCCTCGATAATATTGTAGCAGTGGTTAGGCGAAGCCCTGCGACGGTAGTACATCAAGATTGTCACCACGTCGTCGTGCTGACGGAACTCTTCCCCGACACTTTGCTGGATTAGAGTCCGGGGATCGTCATCGAGCTGAACGTGTGCTAGAACTCGGAGGTGCTGTAGTTTCGGTGCTTGATCGGTCGGGCCGTGAAGACGTACGACTACATCAACCACGTTGTGCTAACGCTTCCGTTGTCGATCTACAAGGGTACGTAGATCACACTCTCCCCTCTCGTTGCTATGCATCACCATGATCTTGCGTGTGCGTAGGAAATTTTTTGAAATTACTATGTTCCCCAACAACCTCCCGGGTTTGAGAAAACCCTTACAAAAGTTGCCAAAACTTCGGAAGTCAAAACTCAGATCCTTGCTTTATGCCTAGATTAGGGCGTAAAACTATAGCGCTTGTTGGGAGGCAACCCAATGAATGAAGTTTTTTTTTCTTTTTTTTCTTCCTATTCTTGTGTGTTAGCACCATTATGCTACTGTTATAATTGTGTTTTGTGTGTTTTAATTAGTTTTTGTGCCAAGTAAAGCCTTTAGGATCTTCTTGGGTGATAGTTGTTTGATCTTGCTAAAAAAACAGAAACTTTTACGCTCACGAAATTAATTTTCTTTTTTTTACCAGAGAGCGATAAAATACCTATTTCCCTTGCAGTAGATCAATATACAAATTTCTCGGGTCTTCCTAATTTTTCAGAATTTTTGGAGTTAGAGTATTCGAAATAGTCAGATTGCTACAGACTGCTCTGTTTTGACAGATTCTGTTTTCTTTGTGTTGTGTGCTTATTTTGATGGCTCTATGGTTTTCTTTGATGAGTTTTTGCCATAGAAAATTTGGAATACATTAGATATAATACAAAAACAAAATATGAGTTGGTTTGATATAGCACTTATAGTAGTGGTTTATTATTATTATACTAACTGATCTCAAGAAGGTTTTGTTGACTTTTGTGTGATTGAAGTTTTCAACTTTTGGGTTATCTTACGATGGATGAAGGAAGGATGGAAGGGCCTAATCTTGGGGATGCCCTGGCATCCCAATCTATTATCCAAAAATGAGCAACCAACTAAGCTTGGGGATGCCCCCGAGTGGCATCCCCGCTTTCTTCCAACAACTATCGGTATTTTACTCGAGACTATATTTTTATTCGTCACATGATATGTGTTTCGCTTGGAGCGTCTTGTATGATATGAGTCTTTTATTGTTTTATTTTGTGTTTTAACACATCAATCCTTGCTGGACACACCTATTTGAGAGAGCCAAAATTATGTTATGACTTGTTATAATTGCTCTCTATGCTTCACTTAAATCTTTTATGAGCTAGGACTTGCTCTAGTGCTTCACTTATATCTTTTTGAGAAATGTGTGCTTAGTATTTTTGAAGAAATTCTCTCTTGCTTCACTTAGATTTATTTGAGAGTTAGTAAAACTTTGAAGAAATTCTCTCTTGCTTCACTTAAATCATTTTGAGAGAAAGAAATATTATGCTCATGATCTTCACTTATATTTGTTTGAGCTTATGAAAAGCAACACATGAAAATTAGTCCCAAAGTGATAGATATCCAAGAAGGATAAAGAAAAGAAAAATGTCATGAAGAACATTGGACAAAATAAACTTGATTCTTGGTAATAGTTTTGAGATATGATGATGTGATATGTGAGTTATGTTGATGAGTAATTATGCTCTAGTAGGAATATTGGTGTTAAGGTTTGTGATTTCGGAAGCATGCACGTATAGTCTCTCGTTATGCTATGAGGTTGGAGCATGATTTATTTTTGATTGTCTTCCTTACGATTGGCGGTCGGGGATGAGCGATGGTCTTTTCCTACCAATCTATCCCACTAGGGGCATGCGTAGTAGTACTTTGCTTCGAGGGCTAATAAACTTTTGAAATAAGTATATGAGTTCTTTATGACTAATGTGAGTCCATGGATTATATGGACTCTTACCTTTTCGCAATTTGCTAACCTCTACGGTACCGTGCATTGCCCTTTCTCACATTGAGACGTGGTGCAAACTTCGCAGGTGCATCCAAACCCCGTGATATGATACACACTATCACACATAAGCCTCATTATATCTTCCTCAAAACAACCACCATACCTACCTATTATGGCTTTTCCATGGCCATTCTGAGATATATTGCCATGCAACTTACACCGTTTTCGTTTGATGACTTGAGCATTGATTGTCATATTGCTTTGTATGATCATGTAGCTGACATAGTGTTTGTGGCTCAGCCATCGTTCATCATTTTTCATACATGTTAGGCTAGATCATCGCCAAAGGCATTTATATAGAGTCATATTTTGTCATAGGCATCGAGTTGTAATTTTTGTTTCTTTTGAGTTATAAGTAAAAAGAAGTGTGATGATCATCATTATTCATTTTTAGAGCAGCGCCCCAGTAAGGAAAGGATGATGGAGACTATGATTAACCCACAAGTCGGGATGAGACTCTGGACAATGAGAGAAAAATAAAATGAAAAGAAAGAAAAAGAAAAAGAAAAAAATAGAAAAAAGGGAAAAGAAAAAATAAACAAAGAGAGAAGGGGCATTGTTAGTATCCTTTACCACACTTGTGCTTCAAAGTAGCGCCATGTTTTTCATATGGAGAGTCTCCTATGTTGTCACTTTCATATACTAGTGGGAATTTTTCATTATAGGATTAGATGCACACCCACTTAGTTTTCATATTGAGCTTTCGTACACTTATAGCTCTTAGTGCATTCATTGCATGACAATCCCTAATCCTCACGTTGATATCGATCGATGGGCATCTCCATAGCCTGTTGTTTAGCCGCATCGATGTGAGACTTTCTTACTTTTTTGTCTTCTCTATATTTACCCCTATCATCATACTCTATTCCACCCGTGGTGCTATATCCATGGCTTGCGCTCATGTATTTCGTAAGAGTTGAAAAAGCTGAAGCGCGTTAAAAAGTACGAACCAATTGCTCGGCATGTCATCGGGGTTGTGCATGATAAATACTTTGTGTTAGGACGACAGAGCATGACAAGACTATATGATTTTGCAGGGATAACTTATTTTAGCATTGATATTTTGAAGACGTGGTTGCTTGTTCATATGTGAGGGAGTCCTGGATTAGGAGGTCTCCGGACAGCCGGACTATCTCCATTGGCCGGACTGTTAGACTATGATTGAAGACTTCGTCTCGTGTTTGGATGGGACTCTACTTGGCGTGGAAGGCAAACTAGGAAATACGGATATGGATATTGTTGGGGAACGTAGTAATTTCAAAAAAATTCCTACGCACACGCAAGATCATGGTGATGCATAGCAACGAGAGGGGAGAGTGTGATCTACGTACCCTTGTAGACCGACAGCGGAAGCGTTAGCACAACGCGGTTGATGTAGTCGTACGTCTTCACGGCCCGACCGATCAAGCACCGAAACTACGACACCTCCGAGTTTTAGCACACGTTCAGCTCGATGACGATCCCCGGACTCCGATCCAGCAAAGTGTCGGGGAAGAGTTCCGTTAGCACGACGGCGTGGTGACGATCTTGATGTTCTACTGTCGCAGGGCTTCGCCTAAGCACCGCTACAATATTATCGAGGATTATGGTGGAAGGGGGCACCGCACACGGCTAAGAAAACGATCACGAGGATCAACTTGTGTGTCTAGGGGTGCCCCCTGCCCCCGTATATAAAGGAGCAAGGGGAGGAGGCCGGCCGGCCCTATTGGTGCGCCAAGGAGGAGTCCTCCTCCTAGTAGGAGTAGGACTCCCCTCTTTCCTACTCCTACTAGCAAGGGGAAAGGAAGGGGGAGAGGGAGAAGGAAAAGGGGGGCGCCGCCCCCCCCCCTCTCCTAGTCCAATTCAGACCAGGGGGAGGAGGCGTGCGGCCCACCCTGGCTGCCCCTCTCTCTCTCCACTAAGGCCCATTACTTCTCCCGGGGGGGTTCCGGTAACCCTCCGGCACTCCAGTTTTAACCGAAATCACCCGGAACACTTTCGGTGTCCGAATATAGTCGTCCAATATATCAATCTTTATGTCTCGACCATTTCAAGACTCCTCGTCATGTCCGTGATCACATACGAGACTCCGAACTAACTTCGGTACATCAAAACTCATAAACTCATAATATAACTGTCATCGAAACCTTAAGCGTGCGGACCCTACGGGTTCGAGAACAATGTAGACATGACCGAGACATGTCTCCGGTCAATAACCAATAGCGGAACCTGGATGCTCATATTGGATCCCACATATTCTACGAAGATCTTTATCGGTCAGACCGCATAACAACATACGTTGTTCCCTTTGTCATCGGTATGTTACTTGCCCGAGATTCGATCGTCGGTATCTCAATACCTAGTTCAATCTCATTACCGGCAAGTCTCTTTACTCGTTTCGTAATACATCATCTCGCAACTAACTCATTAGTTGCAATGCTTGCAAGGCTTATGTGATGTGCATTACCGAGAGGGCCCAGAGATACCTCTCCGACAATCGGAGTGACAAATCCTAATCTCGAAATACGCCAACCCAACATTTACCTTTGGAGACACCTGTAGAGCTCCTTTATAATCACCCAGTTACGTTGTGACGTTTGGTAGCACACAAAGTGTTCCTCCGGCAAACGGGAGTTGCATAATCTCATAGTTATAGGAACATGTATAAGTCATGAAGAAAGCAATAGCAACATACTAAACGATCGGGTGCTAAGCTAATGGAATGGGTCATGTCAATCACATCATTCTCCTAATAATGTGATCCCGTTAATCAAATGACAACACATGTCTATGGTTAGGAAACATAACCATCATTGATTAACGAGCTAGTCAAGTAGAGGCATACTAGTGACGTTTAGTTTGTCTATGTATTCACACAAGTATTATGTTTCCGGATAATACAATTCTAGCATGAATAATAAACATTTATCATGATATAAGGAAATAAAATAATAACATTATTATTGCCTCTAGGGCATATTTCCTTCAGTCTCCCACTTGCACTAGAGTCAATAATCTAGATTACACGGTAATGATTCTAACACCCATGGAGCTTGGTGCTGATCATGTTTTTGCTCGTGGAAGAGGCTTAGTCAACGGGTCTGCTACATTCAGATCCGTATGTATCTTGCAAATCTCTATGTCTCCCACCTGGACTAAATCCTGGATGGAATTGAAGCGTCTCTTGATGTGTTTGGTTCTCTTGTGAAATCTGGATTCCTTTGCCACGACAATTGCACCAGTATTTTCACAAAAGATTTTCATTGGACCCAATGCACTAGGTATGGCACCTAGATCGGATATGAACTCCTTCATCCAGACTCCTTCGTTTGCTTCTTCCGAAGCAGCTATGTACTCCGCTTCACATGTAGATACCGCCACAACGCTTTGTTTAGAACTGCACCAACTGATAGCTCCACCGTTTAATGTAAACACATATCCGGTTTGCGATTTAGAATCGTCCGGATTAGTGTCAAAGCTTGCATCAACGTAACCATTTACGATGAGCTCTTTGTCACCTCCATATACGAGAAACATATCCTTAGTCCTTTTCAGGTTTTTCAGGATGTTCTTGACCGCTGTCCAGTGATCCACTCCTGGATTACTTTGGTACCTCCCTGCTAGACTTATAGCAAGACATACATCAGGTCTGGTACACAGCATTGCATACATGATAGAGCCTATGGCTGAAGCATAGTGAAAATCTTTCATTTTCTCTCTATCTTCTGCAATGGTCGGGCATTGAGTCTTACTCAATTTCACACCTTGTAACACAGGCAAGAACCCTTTCTTTGCTTGATCCATTTTGAACTTCTTCAAAAAATTTCAAGGTATGTGCTTTGTGAAAGTCCAATTAAGCGTCTTGATCTATCTCTATAGATCTTAATGCCCAATATGTAAGCAGCTTCACCGAGGTCTTTTAATGAAAAACTTTTATTCAAGTATCCCTTTATGCTATCCAGAAATTCTATATCATTTCTGATTAGTAATATGTCATCTACATATAATATCAAAAATGCTACAGAGCTCCCACTCACTTTCTTGTAAATACAGGCTTCTCCAAAAGTCTATACAAAACCAAATGCTTTGATCACATTATCAAAGCGTTTATTCCAACTCCAAGAGGCTTGCACCAGTCCATAAATGGATCGCTGGAGCTTGCACACCTTGTTAGCTCCCTTTGCATCGACAAAACCTTCCGGCTACATCATGTACAACTCTTCTTCCAGAAATCCATTCAGGAATGCAGTTTTGACATCCATCTGCCAAATTTGATAATCATAAAATGCGGCAATTGCTAACAAGATTCAGACGGACTTAAGCATCGCTACGGGTGAGAAGGTCTCATCGTAGTCAATCCCTTGAACTTGTCGAAAACCTTTTGCGACAAGTCGAGCTTTGTAGACAGTAACATTACCGTCAGCGTCAGTCTTCTTCTTGAAGATCCATTTATTCTCAATTGCTTGCCGATCTTTGGGCAAGTCAACCAAAGTCGATACTTTGTTCTCATACATGGATCCCATCTCAGATTTCATGGCTTCAAGCCATTTTGCGGAATCTAGGCTCACCATCGCTTCTTCATAGTTCGTAGGTTCATCATGATCTAGTAGCATGACTTCCAGAACAGGATTACCATACCACTCTGGTGCGCATCTTACTCTGGTTGATCTGCGAGGTTCAGTAGTAACTTGTTCTGAAGTTTCATGATCATCATCATTAGCTTCCTCACTAATTGGTGTAGGTGTCACAGAAACCGGTTTCTGTGATGTACTACTTTCCAATAAGGGAGCAGGTACAGTTACCTCATCAAGTTCTACTTTCCTCCCACTCACTTCTTTCGAGAGAAACTCCTTCTCTAGAAAGTTTCCGAATTTAGCAACAAAAGTCTTGCCTTCGGATCTGTGATAGAAGGTGTATCCAATAATTTCTTTTGGATATCCTATGAAGACACATTTCTATGATTTGGGTTCGAGCTTATCAGGTTGAAGCTTTTTCACATAAGCATCGCAGCCCCAAACTTTCAAAAATGACAACTTTGGTTTCTTGCCAAACCATAGTTCATAAGGCGTCGTCTCAACGGATTTTGATGGTGCCCTATTTAACGTGAATGCGGCCGTCTCTAAAGCATAACCCCAAAACGATAGCGGTAAATCAGTAAGAGACATCATAGATCGCGCCATATCTAGTAAAGTACGATTACCACGTTCGGACACACCATTACGCTGTGGTGTTCCAGGTGGCGTGAGTTGCGAAACTATTCCGCATTGTTTCAAATGTACACCAAACTTGTAACTCAAATATTCTCCTCCACGATCAGATCATAGGAATTTTATTTTCTTGTTACGATGATTTTCAACTTCACTCCAAAATTCTTTGAACTTTTCAAATGTTTCAGACTTATGTTTCATTAAGTAGATATACCCATATCTGTTTAAGTCATCTGTGAAGGTGAGAAAATAACGATATCCGCCACGAGCCTCAACATTCATCGGACCACATACATCTGTATGTATGATTTCCAACAAATCTATTGCTCTCTCCATAGTACCAGAGAACGGTGTTTTGGTAATCTTGCCCATAAGGCACGGTTCGCAAGTACCAAGTGATTCATAATCAAGTGGTTCCAAAAGTCCATCAGTATGGAGTTTCTTCATGCGCTTTATACCGATATGACCTAAACGGCAGTGCCACAAATAAGTTGCACTATCATTATCAACTCTGCATCTTTTGGCTTCAACATTATGAATATGTGTGTCACTACTATTGAGATTTAATAAGAATAGACCACTCTTCAAGGGTGCATGACCATAAAAGATATTACTCATATAAATAGAACAACCATTATTCTCCGATTTAAATGAATAACCGTCTCGCATCAAACAAGATCCAGATATAATGTTCATGCTCAATGCTGGCACCAAATAACAATTATTTAGGTCTAATACTAATCCCGAAGGTAGATGTAGAGGTAGCATGCCGACCGCGATCACATCGACTTTGGAACCATTTCCCACGCGCATCGTCACCTCATCCTTAGCCAATCTTCGCTTAATTTGTAGTCCATGTTTCGAGTTGCAAATATTAGCAATAGAACTAGTATCAAATACCCAGGTGCTACGGCGAGCATTAGTAAGGTACACATCAATAACATGTATATCATATATACCTTTGTTCACCTTGCCATCCCTCTTATCCGCCAAATACTTGGGGCAGTTCCGCTTCCAGTGACCAGTCTGCTTGCAGTAGAAGCACTCAGTTTTAGGCTTAGGTCCAGATTTGGGTTTCTTCTCCTGAGCAGCAACTTGTTTGCTATTCTTTTTGAAGTTCCCATTCTTCTTCCCTTGCATATTATAGTTCATCACGAAGCTCTTGTAGCTAGGTGGAAGTGGTTGGAGAATTCTGTCAATGACGCAATCATCTGGAAGATTAACTCCCAATTGAATCAAGTGATTATTATACCCAGACATTTTGAGTATATGCTCACTGACAGGACTGTTCTCCTCCATCTTGCAGCTATAGAACTTATTGGAGACTTCATATCTCTCAATCCGGGCATTTTCTTGAAATATTAACTTCAACTCCTGGAACATCTCATATGCTCCATGACATTCAAAACGTCGTTGAAGTCCCGATTCTAAGCCGTCAAGCATGGCACACTGAACTATTGAGTAGTCATCAGCTTTGCTCTTCCAGACGTTCATAACATCTGGTGTTGCTCCAGCAGCAGGCCTGGCACCCAGCGGTGCTTCTAGGACGTAATTCTTCTGTGCAGCAATGAGGATAATCCTCAAGTTACGGACCCAGTCCGTGTAATTGCTACCATCATCTTTCAACTTTGCTTTCTCAAGGAACGCATTAAAATTCAATGGAACAACAGCACGGGCCATCTATCTACAATCAAACATAAACAAGCAAGATACTATCAGGTACTAAGTTCTTGATAAATTTAAGTTCAATTAATCATATTACTAAAGAACTCCCACTTAGATAGACATCCCTCTAATCCTCTAAGTGAAAACGTGATCCAAATCAACTAAACCATGTCCGATCATCACGTGAGATGGAGTAGTTTCATTGGTGAACATCACTATGTTGATCATATCTACTATATGATTCACGCTCGAACTTTCGGTATCCGTGTTCCGAGGCCATATCTGTATATGCTTGGCTCGTCAAGTATAACCTGAGTATTCCGCGTGTGCAACTGTTTTGCACCCGTTGTATTTGAAAGTAGAGCCTATCACACCCGATCATCACGTGGTGTCTCAGCACGAAGAACTTTCGCAACGGTGCATACTCAGGGAGAACACTTCTTGATAATTAGTGAGAAATCATCTTAAAATGCTACCGTCAATCAAAGCAAGATAAGATGGATAAAAGATAAACATCACATGCAATCAATATAAGTGATATGATATGGTCATCATCATCTTGTGCTTGTGATCTCCATCTTCGAAGCACCGTCATGATCACCATCGTCACCGGCGTGACACCTTGATCACCATCGTAGCATCGTTGTCGTCTCGCCAATCTTATGCTTCTACGACTATCGCTACCGCTTAGTGATAAAGTAAAGCATTACAGCGCAATTGCATTGCATACAATAAAGCGACAACCATATGGCTCCTGCCAGTTGTCGATAACTCGGTTACAAAACATGATCATCTCATACAATAAAATTTAGCATCATGTCTTGACCATATCACATCACAACATGCCCTGCAAAAACAAGTTAGACGTCCTCTACTTTGTTGTTGCAAGTTTTACGTGGCTGCTACGGGCTTAAGCAAGAACCAATCTTACCTACGCATCAAAACCACAACGATAGTTTGTCAAGTTGGTGCTGTTTTAACCTTCGCAAGGACCGGGCGTAGCCACACTTGGTTCAACTAAAGTTGGAGAAACTGACACCCGCCAGCCACCTGTGTGCAAAGCACGTTGGTAGAACCAATCTCACGTAAGCATACGCGTAATGTCGGTCCGGGCCGCTTCATCCAACAATACCGCCGAACCAAAGTATGACATGCTGGTAAGCAGTATGACTTATATCGCCCACAACTCACTTGTGTTCTACTCGTGCATATAACATCAACACATAAAACCTAGGCTTGGATGCCACTGTTGGGGAACGTAGTAATTTCAAAAAAATTCCTACGCACACGAAAGATCATGGTGATGCATAACAACGAGAGGGGAGAGTGTTGTCCACGTACCCTCGTAGACTGACAGCGGAAGCGTGATGACAATGCGGTTGATGTAGTCGTGCGCCTTCACCGCCCGACGATCAAGCACCGAAACTACGGCACCTCTGAGTTTTAGCACACGTTCAGCTCGATGACGATCCCCGGACTCCGATCCAGCAAAGTGTCGGGGAAGAGTTCCGTCAGCACGACGACGTGGTGACGATCTTGATGTTCTACTGTCGCAGGGCTTCGCCTAAGCACTACTACAATATTATCGAGGACTATGGTGGAGGGGGGCACCGCACACGGCTAAGAGAATGATCTTGAAGATCAACTTGTGTGTCTAGAGGTGCCCCCTGCCCCCGTATATAAAGGAGCAAGGGAGGGTGCGGCCGGCCCTAGGAGGAGGCGCGCCGGAGGAGTCCTACTCCTACCGGGAGTAGGACTCCCCCCTTTCCCTAGTTAGATTAGGACTTGGGGGGAAGGAGGAGAGGGAAGAAAGGAAAGGGGGCGCCACCCCCCTCCTTGTCCAATTCGGACTTGGGGGGAAGGGGCGCGCGGCAGCCCCTAGGCCTCCTCTCCTCTTCCCCCACTAGGCCCAATTAGGGCCATTAGGTTACCGGGGGGTTCCGGTAACCTCCCGGTACTCCGGTAAAATGTCGATTTCACCCGGAGCACTTCCGATGTCCAAACATAGGCTTCCAATATATCAATTTTTATGTCTCGACCATTTCGAGACTCCTCGTCATGTCCGTGATCACATCCGGGACTCCGAACAAACTTCGGTACATCAAAATATACAAACTCATAATGAAAAGTCATCATAACGTTAAGCGTGCGGACCCTACGGGTTCGAGAACAATGTAGACATGACCGAGACACGTCTCCGGTCAATAACAAATAGCGGAACCTGGATGCTCATATTGGCTCCTACATATTCTAGGAAGATCTTTATCGGTCAGACCGCATAACAACATACGTTGTTCCCTTTGTCATCGGTATGTTACTTGCCCGAGATTCGATCGTCGGTATCTCGATACCTAGTTCAATCTCGTTACCGGCAAGTCTGTTTACTCGTTTCGTAATACATCATCTCCCAACTAACTCATTAGTTGCAATGCTTGCAAGGCTTATGTGATGTGCATTACCGAGAGGGCCCAGAGATACCTCTGCGACAATCAGAGTGACAGATCCTAATCTCGAAATACGGAAACCCAACATGTACCTTTGGAGACACCTGTAGAGCTCCTTTATAATCACCCAGTTACGTTGTGACATTTTGTAGCACACAAGGTGTTCCTCCGGCAAACAGGAGTTGCATAATCTCATAGTCATAGGAACATGTATAAGTCATTAAGAAAGCAATAGCAACATACTAAACGATCGGGTGCTAAGCTAATGGAATGGGTCATGTCAATCACATCATTCTCCTAATGATGTGGATCCCGTTAATCAAATGACAACACATGTCTATGGTTAGGAAACATAACCATCTTTGATTAACGAGCTAGTCAAGTAGAGGCATACTAGTGACGTTTAGTTTGTCTATGTATTCACACATGTATTAGTTTCCGGATAATACAATTCTAGCATGAATAATAAACATTTATCATGATATAAGGAAAAAAATAACTTTATTATTGCCTCTAGGGCATATTTCCTTCAGTCTCCCACTTGCACTAGAGTCAATAATCTAGATTACACAGTAATGATTCTAACACCCATGGAGTCTTGGTGCTGATCATGTTTTGCTCGTGGAAGAGGCTTAGTCAACGGGTCTGCTACATTCAGATCCGTATGTATCTTGCAAATCTCTATGTCTCCCACCTGGACTAGATCCCGGATGGAATTGAAGCGTCTCTTGATGTGTTTGGTTCTCTTGTGAAATCTGGATTCCTTTGCCAAGGCAATTGCACCAGTATTGTCACAAAAGATTTTCATTGGACCCGATGCACTAGGTATGACACCTAGATCGGATATGAACTCCTTCATCCAGACTCCTTCATTTGCTGCTTCCGAAGCAGCTATGTACTCCGCTTCACATGTAGATCCCGCCACGCTTTGTTTAGAACTGCACCAACTGACAGCTCCACCGTTTAATGTAAACACGTATCCGGTTTGCGATTTAGAATCGTCCGGATCAGTGTCAAAGCTTGCATCAACGTAACCATTATATGAGCTCTTTGTCACCTCCATAACGAAACATATCCTTAGTCCTTTCAGGTATTTCAGGATGTTCTTGACCGCTGTCCAGTGATCCACTCCTGGATTACTTTGGTACCTCCCTGCTAAACTTATAGCAAGACACATCAGGTCTGGTACACAGCATTGCATACATGATAGAGCCTATGGCTGAAGCATAGGGAACATCTTTCATTTTCTCTCTATCTTCTGCAGTGGTCGGGCATTGAGTCTTACTCAAGTTCACACCTTGTAACACAGGCAAGAACCCTTTCTTTGCTTGATCCATTTTGAACTTCTTCAAAATTTTGTCAACGTATGTGCTTTGTGAAAGTCCAATTAAGCGTCTTGATCTATCTCTATAGATCATAATGCCCAATATGTAAGCAGCTTCACCGAGGTCTTTCATTGAAAAACTTTTATTCAAGTATCCCTTTATGCTATCCAGAAATTCTATATCATTTCCGATTAGTAATATGTCATCTACATATAATATCAGAAATGCTACAGAGCTCCCACTCACTTTCTTGTAAATACAAGCTTCTCCAAAAGTGACCAGTCGGAAGGGCCGCAGCGAAGGCGGTCAAGTACAAGAAAATCCCAAAGGTGCCTCCCATGGTGTTGGCGCAAGTATCTTTCCCTTGTGTTCTTCTTTCTCGTTGATTCTTTCGGAACTTCCTTTGTTTTATTCCTTGATTTGAGGGCTCCGCTCTCTCTTGAGAACTCGGCCGCCGCCTCGATCGTGGGGTCGACGGAGAATTCCACCACCACCCGGCGAATCGATTCGGCCGCCGACCTCCGGGAAGCGACGGAGCGAAACGCGCGGGAGGAGCCGCCCGCCTGGAGAAGGCGGAGGCAGGCAAGGCGGGCGAGCGGGGGGGGGCGGCGCGCCGCCGCTGCGGTGAAGAAACGGACCGAGGAAGTCGCGCGCCGTCAGTCGGCGATATTCGTCACCCCCCTGAACTCCGCGCCGCCACCACCAGAGTTCATTGCGCCGATTGGGGGATCCGACGACGAGCACCCGGTCATGGAGAGGGACGGCAGCGACGTCGCCATGCCGGACATGATTGTGCCCCCGCCACCACCCTCGGAGGAGGCGCGGGATAAACAGCCGGCCGACCCGCCGGTGCCACCAACCGGAGCCGAGCTAGTGACGGGCCCAACTCTAGATGTCCGCACACCCTCGCGCCGCCGATTTGCAAAAGCGGCCGCGGCGCCACGCCCACTGGAGACTGGCGCCGCGAGCTCTTCGATCCCGGATGCCGAGGCGACCAGCGCCGTGCCCATTGGGTGGGTGCGGGGAGGCGGGACGGGCCCTTTGAATAAGGAAATTCTGGACGTCCAGGCCAAGCTCCGCGCAGAGGCCGCCGCGCTCAAGCACTACAACAACGTGTTCCTGGAGTCGCGAGCAGCCATCCGGGTATGATTCTTGTTTTATTGATTTTTGCACTTCTTCATGGGGGCGCGCCAGCGCACCCACTTGGTGTAGTCCCCGAGTTTCGGGCCGGCTGCTGAGCAGGCGACACGAAACTTTAATTGGCAAGCTCTGAGTACTGATACTTGTTCGAATCTTTGCTGCATGATTATCATAACCTTCGTGCGGCCGCCTTCAACTCCAAAGTCCAGGAGTCGGATCAACGGGCCGCGGACTTGTCGGAGAGCTGGGGTAAGTCTTTTTCTTTCTCTGTGGGGGCGCGCTGGCGCACCCGCGGGCTGTAGTCCCCGAGATTTTGGCCGACTGCTGAGCAGTCAGGCCGGATCTTCCTGGCAACTGCTTTTCTCTTTGTTGATTTTTGACGTCCTTTTCTTCTTCTACTTTTGCAGAGGCTAACGCCACCCTGCAACAGCAGGTGTGTGAAGCTAACACCGCGCTGCATGCTAGGGAGGCGGACTGCAACAAGCTGGCCGAGGAGCATGACCGGCTGGCCACGCAACTGGCGGAGCAGGCGGAGCTTCTCAAGAAGGCCCAAAAGGAGGAGGAGGACAAGGGGGCAGGTCTCCTAGCTGAGTTTGAGATCGAGCGCTCTGCCTGGACCGACAAGGAGGCAATGCTGACAGCCGGCTTTGGCCAGATTGAAGACATGGTCGATGGTAAGCTGCCTTTTTTACTCTTTCTTCAAGCCGCCGGCTTCTGGACGAGCCGACTTCTTGTTTTCGATCTGACTCTATGCTTTTTTGTCGAGGAGACTTCTTCCCAGGTCACTCTGGTGCTGCCAACCAGGCTATTGAAGCCGATCGCGAAGGACGGAGGGCAGAAGGTGAGGAGATCGTCGCCAATGCCCCCCGCACTCTTCACGAGCAGCTCCTTAGCACCAGGCTCGTCTTCGGCCGACTCATCGGATGCTGCGCCACCTTTAGCGTGTCGGCGCCCAGGCGATCGCCGCCCTGTGGCCCGACATGCCGGCCCTCCCGCACCCAGCCGGACTGCCGACTGGCTGGAGTTGGCGGTCGGCCTCCTTGAGGCTGTGGAAGGGCTCCTCGGCCTGGGCCAGAGCACGCCGGGCCCTTGGAGTTCGTCAAGGCATGGTACCTTGGGCTAAATCTAGCCCAGTTGACCACACGTTTCGACAAGAAGCCCTGGGGAGAGCTGGTGGCTAGTGGAGAGTGATCTTGTCAAGCGGTCGGCGGCAATCACTGAGTGCTCACAACACCAGCATCTTCACTCGGAAGCTGGCTGAAATATGGCGCCGAGGCGCACCAGAGTGGTTCGTGCTGAACCCGGAGGATGGCGAGGACTCGGCCGAGGTTGATCGACTCCAGCGATGAGGGAGAAGACGACGAGGAGGAGGAAGGTGAAGAGGCAGGCCAGAGGTCGAAGCGGACGGCCAGCCTCAACTCGACCGCGCCTCCAGCAACGAGCCACGGCCAAGCGGGCCGGCTGCTGTTGAAGGCGATCAAGCGGGAACTCACCAGCCGGCCGCTCAACCAGCCGGCACCACCGACTCCATCGTTCCGCCGAACCCGTCTGCTACTTTCTAGGCTGCCATTTTACCTTCATTTTTTCCTGCTTATCAGTCTAGACAAACTTTGTTAACTTCGCACAATTCCACCCAGGGGGTGTATTTTAAACTCATGCTTTGAATGTCGTCCAATGGCCTTTTGACATGTAAATATTTCTGCCGAGTACTATCTTTCCTTTCTTCTGCTCTTTGGCTTTTTTCCTTGATGCGCCTTCCCTCGGTTACCGTCTTGCCAGCCGAATAGTCGTTTCGACGGACTGTGCTTGGGTCAAGTACTTAGCCACTTTCGAGGAAGGCAGGTACTTAGCCGATTAGAGTTCTATAGCAAGTTAAGTAGGAGCCGACCGACCGGCTGCTTGGCAGCCGGTCGGTGAGGCAGGAAGCCGACTTGGACTATGTGTATGCTTTGGGTCCTTAGCCATTTTTCATGCAGACACCCCTTCAGCCTTAACTCCTGCCGACCGAACAGCCGCTCTGCGAGCTGCGGCCTCTGGCAGGAGAGAGCTTAGGTGCCAACTCATTACTTGTCCGGCTGTAGGAAGCATTTCATAGTACAAGGCGGCAAGTCCCCGGGTCGACTGGTCGAATCCGGTGCCAGGCGGACTAATGAAATAACACAAATGACATGCGTGATACTTATCATATAGATAAAAGAGGGCAGTCCCCGAGCTCTTCTCGGGGGACCCAGAGTCTCCGTACTTAATACAAAAGTTCGGCGTGGTACATAATGCATCAACTGTAAAACCTTCGCAGGAGGTTCGCATTCCATGGTCACTCCGTCTCCTTGGCGGAGTCATCTCTTTTGCGCGCTCGAGGCTTCTGGGCGTCGATGAGGTACTAGGAGTCGGTCCCCAACACCTTGCTGATAAATAAGGGGCCTTCCCATGGTGCCGAGAGCTTGTGCTGGTCGGCTGTTCGCTGGATCAGCTGGAGCACAACGTCTCCTTCTTGGAAGGATCTTGGCTTGACCTTTCGGTTGTAGTATCGGCGCAGGTTCTGCTGGTAGATGGTGGACCGGCTGAGTGCCAACACCCGGCCCTCTTCCAGCATATCGACGCTGTCTTGTCGTGCTTCTTCTTCCTCCTCTTCGGTGTACATGGTAACTCAAGGGGAGTCGAATTCTATGTCCGTCGGGATGACGGCTTCGGCACCATAGCACGAGGAAAGGCATAAAGCCAGTTGACTTGTTCGTAATTGTGCAACAGGCTCTAAGGATGGCCGGCAGCTCGTAGCACAGCACACCGCTCCAGAGGCTCGACCAATCTGGGGTTGATGCCGGATAAAATGAGGCCGTTCTCGCTCACACCTGGCCGATGACTGCGGGTGGGCAATCGACGTAGCGTTCAGTCGGATGCCCTGCGCACGCCAGAAACGGGCCAAGGCGCCTTTGGCAAAGTTTGTGCCATTGTCGGTGATGATGCGGTGTTGGTATGCCATCCCGGATTGTGATGTCGGAGATGAAAGTCACAGCAGTCGGACCATTCAACTTCTTAATTGTGTTTGCTTCTATCCACTTGGTGAACTTGTCCACTGCGACAAGCAGATGAGTCATGCCACCGCGTGCCATCTTGAATGGTCCCACCATGTCCAGGCCCCACATGGCAAAGGGCAGGCGATGGGAATGGTCTTGAGTGCAGAAGCCGGCTGATGTGGCTTTGAACGAAACTTCTGGCACCCTTTGCATTTCTGGACCAAGTTCTTGGCGTCTTCTAGAGCAGTTGGCCAGAAAAAACCGTTTCGGAAAGCTTTGGCCACGAGTGCTCTTGAAGCTGCGTGGTGACCACACTCGCCTTGATGGATATCTTTGGGATTGCTTGACCTTGCTCTGCTCTACGCAGCACTGAAAGAGCACCAGTGATGCTGCGCCCTCACAAGCTCTCTGTTGACTATGGTGTACGCTGCTGCCCGCGTTGCACTTGTCGGGCCGAGATCTCATCAGTCGGCTGCTCTTGTTCACCAAGAAGTTGAGGATGGGCTGAGCCCATGAAGGTGCTACAATTTCTTCGGCTCTAGAACTTCTACTTGCACAAGGGCGGTTGGGCCGGGAGGTGGCGGGTTGGAGTCGGCTGCCGCTTGCTGAGTTGATGAAGTCCCCAGGGGGCCGACTGCTGTAGTCTCCGAGGTCGCCTGTCGAATTCCCCATGTCGGCTACGGGGGTCCTCAAGTCGGATCCGACTGCTTCAGGAGGAGCCGGCACAAAGATGGAATCCGACTCTGGTGATGGTCGGAGAGACGGCTTGAAGAGGCGCTGCAGGGTGACGCCGGCTGGTATTGCTTGTCGAGTGGAGCCGATTTCTGGCAAGGCGTCAGCTTGCTCATTGTCATTTCTTGGCACATGGAGGAACTCGCACCCTTCGAAGTATCCGCCGAGTTGCTGGATGAGGAAGCGGTAGGTTCCCATGTTTGCATCCTTGGCATCCCAGTCACCAGACGACTGCTGGACCACTAGGTCAAAATCTCCATAACACAGGATCCGGCGAATGCCGAGTTCCTTGGCAAGCCGAAGCCCGTGAATGAGTGCTTCATATTCAGGAATGTTGTTGGAGGTGGCAAAGTGAATCTGCAGCACATATCTGAGCTTGTCGCCTTTGGGAGAGGTGAGAACGATGCCGGCTCCCAAACCGGTGCGCATCTTGGAACAATCAAAGTGCATTCGCCAATGAGTGGAATCTGGCGCTGGCGGCAGGTACTGGGTCTTGGCCCAGTCGACGACGAAGTCGGCCAGTGCTTGTGACTTGATGGCGGTGCGAGGCTGGTAATAGATGGTGTAGGGGGCCAGATCTATGGCCCATTTGGCCACTTGGCCTGAAGCGTCTTGGCTTCCAATGATCTCGGCAAGTGGAGCTGTGCAGACCACAGGGATGGGTGCTCTTGGAAGTATGGCTTTAGTTTCTTGGCAGCAAAGTACATGCCGTAGCACATCTTCTGGTAATGAGGGTAGTTATGCTTGGAGGCTGATAGTACTTCACTCAGGTAATACACCAGCCTCTGGACTGGTAGAGCTCTGCCTTCTTCCTTGCATTCCACTACTATGCACGGGTGCTGACCACCCGGCTGGTGGCGGCGATGTAGAGGAGCATAGGCTCCTTAAGAGTCGGGGCCGCAAGGACAGGCGGAGTGGTCAAAATCTTTTGAGCAGAAGGAAAGCTTCATCCAGCCTTGTCGTTCCACTCGAAAAAAGTGGTCTTCTTCATGAGCTGGTACAGGGGAAGAGCCTTCTCACCCAGCCGACTGATGAAATGGCTGATGGATGCCAAGCAGCCGGTAAATTTTGCACGTCCAGCAGTCGGGTGGGCACCTCCATCCTCTCGATGGCCTTGATCTTCACAGGATTGCACTCTATGCCGCGCTCTAAGACCAGAAAGCCAAGGAGTTGGCCGGCTGGCACTCCAAAGACGCATTTCTCCGGGTTGAGCTTGATCTGAAATCGGCGCAAGTTCTCAAAGGTCTCCTTGAGGTCTTCTAGTAACGTTCCTCGCTTGTCCGTCTTCACCACCACATCATCCACATAGACATGGGTGTTTCTGCCTGAGTTGCTTGAGGAGACACTTCTGCATGCAACGCTGAGATGTGGCACGCTGGCATTTCTTAAGTCGAACATCATGGTCAGGTAACAGAAGGCTCCAAATGGTGTGATGAAGGCGGTCTTTCAGCCTGTCGGCCAGGCTCAGTTTGATCTGGTGATACACTGAGTATGCATCCAAAAAACTCAACAGCTCGGATCCGGCTGTGGAGTCAATCACCTGGCCGATTCTTTGCAGAGCAAATGGGACTTTGGGGCATGCTTTGTTGAGGCTGGTATAATCAATACACATGCGCCACTCTGTTTGACTTCATTATGAAGCCGACTGCTAGAAGCCGGGCTATCTCTTCTCCAACAAAACTTATCTTCTCCTCCGACAGGCGGCGCATGGCGCAAGGGCGGCCTGACTGGTTTGGCATCAGACCGGAGCGTGTAGCTTGTGCTCGGCGAATTCCATCGGAACACCCAATGTCCTTGGGAGACCAAGCAAAGATGTCCCGATTCTCACGGAGGAAATCGACGATGAGTGTCGGTGTCAAAACCGGCGGATCTCTGGGTAGGGGGTCCCAAACTGTGCGTCTAAGGCGTAGGTTGGTAACAGGAGCCAGGGGACACAATGTTTACCCAGGTTCGGGCCCTCTCGATGGAGGTAATACCCTACGTCCTGCTTGATTGATATTGATGATATGAGTATTACAAGAGTTTATCTACCACGAGATCGTAGAGGCTAAACCCTAGAAGCTAGCCTATGATTCTGATTGTTGTTGTCCTACGGACTAAACCCTCCGGTTTATAGAACCAGAGGGGGCAAGGGTTATACAGAGTCGGTTACAAGGGAGGAGATCTACATATCCGAACTGCCAAGCTTGCCTTCCACGCAAAGGAGAGTCCCACCCAGACACGGGACGAAGTCTTCAATCTTGTATCTTCATAGTCCATATACAGATAGTAGCCCCTGAGACTCTGGTTGCTGTCTGGAGGTGAAAACAGAGGATCGTAGTCCCAAGTAATGATTGCTCTGCTTTCATGTGCAGGCGGCTGACGGTCTGGTGGCTGGCCGGACTACTGAATTTGCCGAACTTATCCGACAACTTGACGCGGCAGATGCTGGCATTGCGCTTGTGAACAGGCTGCTTGACGAGGCACAAGGTATGTATTTTCAGGTGGTAAACAAATATTAAGAGGAGCATGATGCTAGTATCTATAACATGTTGTGACTGCAGATGGAGCTGCCGCCATGGAGACCCTTCGGGCGGAACTTGCCCAAGCCAAGGAACAAGCCAGGAGGAGTGATGCAGCCGCCCTAAAGGCGGCCGAAGAGTTAAGAGCCAAACAGGCTGCTCGTCGCCAGAGCGAAGATAAAATAGCCAAGATGGCTATTGAGCTAAAGGATGCCGCCGACCGGTATGAGCTGCTTGAAAAGGAAAGCCAAGCGAAAATGGCGGACCTGGAGAAAACCATGGTAGCAGCCAAGGAGACCTGCTCTAAAATCAGTGCGGTGAAGGAGGAGCTTCGTCAGGCCGGAGATATCACGGCTGGGAAGCCCTTTTTGTTGTGGACAAAGTTCGGAGATCCAAAGTATGCCCCTCTGGATCAATTATGGAGTGTTGTAGCCGCGTATTTGGACCTGGCAATGAGTGTTGCTGATGCGACTGAGTTCTTCAAAGATCAAAAAGATCACGAAGTGGAAAAGTTGTTCTGGTCGCAGTTCAGTGCTCCAACGCGTCCGCTGCTGTTAAATGAGAAAATGGCCGAGTGGGCTGAGCTCCATAGGTTGTCCGGGCTTGCCATGAGGTCTGTCGTGGATCATCTTTGGCCGGAAGGACCAAGGCCGAATAGTTATTTTGGGTTAGTGCAAAGATTCCTTGGCGCCGTGCCGCATATTGACGCCGTAAAGAGGTCGGCGTGCATAGAGGGTGCGCGGATGGCTCTTGCCCGTGTTAAGACATACTGGGCAGAGATGGATGCCACCGCTATTGCAACCCAGGGTCCGGCCGTAGGCCAGGTCTCGTCCGAGCACTATTTTGAGGAAGTCCTATAAGGCGCTCTTCTAATAGAGGCTCAGTGCTCGAAGAGTATCATGTTTGAATGACATGTATCCCAATTTGTAAAAACAATGCTATTTGGCTTATAAAAGGCTGTGTTTATACTTTTTCCTGAAAGTATTATGATGCCTCTTGTGCGGCCGTTTTATGTATGTATATAACCTGAAAGTTTGCAGGTCGTCGGCTTTAGCCCCCACACATATAATGCCGGGGTGTTCGGAAAAGCGCGTATTCACACTTGATCCAACGTCTTGGTCCATTAAGGACTATATTGCTTTAACACTTTCACCTAGCCATAGGAGTTTGATAGTGGGGCTACTATATAGCCCCTGGTACTTCCGCGCTTATCCGAATACGCTGCGCGTACATACATGACCGAAACCGGTCCTTCGTTAATGCGGAGGAATCGCGAAGATTCCATTGAGTCCTCGAGTGGTTGACCAGTCTCGCGCTTTATCATGACAGTCAGTTTTCGGCTTTCTCTACTGAGGTGCTCATCTAGATGAACCAGGGCACAATCATAGTAGTTCTCCCGGTGCCACCTTAGCCGATAGAGCGAAACGTAAGGTAGCAAAACATGGGAGCCGGGCAAACCCAACTATTGACCAAAGACATGATTCGGAGCTAATGCATATAAGGCCAAACTCACGACGCCGAACACTCCCTAAGGTATTCGGCCTTCACAACATATACTGGGCTAAGTAACGCCCTCGATAATAAGCCCTGAATTTCCAGGTACGTGCATTAGTCCGACATGACGAAATGTCAATAACGCCAGCATCCCTCTTGGTTATGTTGAGTATCCTGAGGGTGTGAAGCAACAAGAAACAGTAAAAAAAGGTTTACACAGGGTCTTAATCTAAAAGAAACCTTTGAACGGTACCTTGCAGCACGTCTGCGCCTGTGTCTCCGTTGTGCCATATCCTGGAAGGGTGTAGCACGATTATCATCTGTAAGAGAGGAAAGCCCAGGTGAAAGTTTTCGTGCGAAAAATTGGTTATTCTTAATAAACCATTAAAATTCAATCTAAAAAAGATCAAGCTGAACCGTAGTCCTTTTTACATGTGGGAAGCCCCTAGCACCACCTATGGGGGTATATCCATCAACCCAGTCTTAGGTTTATCTGAGTTGTTACAGCTAGTGATTCGCAGGCTCGTCTAGCCGTGTCTGCGGTCTTGACGAACGATCATTTATTCTGGTTGGAGAGGGCATTCAGTGTTCAGCTACTAAAGCCGACACAAGTTCTTCCGCACGTAAGGAATGTTCTATGTTTCTGCTAACTGTGATGATGCCACGTGGACCGGGCATCTTAAGGTTAAGGTAAGCGTAATGTGGTATTGCATTAAAACAAGCGAAGGCCGTTCTTCCGAGTAGCGCTTGATAGCCACTTCGGAATGGAGAGATGTTGAAGGTTAACTTTTCACTTCAGAAGTTGTCGGGAGAACCAAATACAACCTCTAGCACTAGAGAGCCCGTGCAGCGGGCCTCTGAGCCTGGTATTACTCCTTTAAAGGTAGTATTGCTTTGGCTGATTCCTTTCGGGTCTATCCCCATTTTGTGGACTGTGTCCTGATATATCAGATTAAGACTACTGCCGCCGTCCATAAGGACTCGGGTGAGATGATATCCGTCAATTATTGGGTCTAGTACCAAGGTAGCCGAACCTCCGTGTCGAATACTAGTCAGGTGAACCTGCCCGATCAAAAGTGATCGGGCAGGTCGACCAAGGGTTGAACTTGGGGGTAGAGGGCTCCACTGCGCATACGTCTCGGAGTGTGCGTTTGCTCCTCCTCTTCGTTACATGAATCATGTTCACTATTTTGACCTTCGGTGGGAATTTTTTCTGTCCCCCAGTGTTCGGCTGGCGAGGCTCATCCTCGTCTTCGCTTGGTGTCTCCCTCCCCTTGTGTTCGGCGTTTAGCTTGCCGGCCTGCTTGAAGACCCAGCATTCTCTATTGGTGTGATTTGCGGGTTTGTCGGAGGTGCCATGAATCTGACATAATCTGTCTAGAATCTTGTTTAGGCTGGACGGTCCATCTCTGCTGCCTTTAAATGGCTTTTTCCGTTGACCGGGTTGAGAGCTCCTGAATCCGACGTTTACCGCCGTGTTGTCTGGGCTGTCTTCCTTATTTCGACGCTTGCTTTTATTGCGTCATGGTTTTCCATTGCCATCCCTAACTTCGGATGTGCCTGGGTCGCTGGTGCCACTACAGGCCAGCCAACTATCTTCGCCTACGCAAAAGCGGGTCATAATGCTTGTTAGGGCTGCCATTGTCCTCGGTTTTTCCTGGCCGAGGTGTCTGGCGAGCCATTCGTCCCGGACACTGTGTTTGATTCCGCTAAGGCTTCGGCGTCCGGGCAGTCAACAATTTGATTCTTCTTAGTGAGGAATCTGTTCCAAAGCTTTCGGGCTGACTCTCCGGGCTGTGGAATTATGTGACTTAAATCGTCTGCATCCGGAGGTCAGACATAGGTCCCTTGAAAATTATCCCTAAAAGCATCCTCAAGCTCTTTCCAACATCCAATTGAGTTTTCAGGGAGGCTCTTTAGCTAGTGCCGAGCTGGTCCTTTCAACTTGAGGGGCAACTATTTGATGGCGTGAAGATCATCTACGTGAGTCATGTGGATATGAAGGATAAAGTCCTCAATCCAGAACCTAGGGTCTGTCGTTCCGTCGTATGCCTCTATGTTCAGGGGTTTGAATCCTTCTGGGAATTCGTGATCAAGAACCTCATCAGTGAAGCATAGGGGGTGCGCGGCACCCCTGTATTTGGATGTGTCATGGCATTCTGACGATTGTAGTGTTCGGTTTTGATTCTGCGTCGGAGCGCGCTTCATAGATCCGTAGATGGACCTAGTCATACCGGCTTTTTGGTGCAAGTCCTCACGGAAATCGTGTGCTGACTTATGTGCGACATCGTTAGCCGCCCTATCGCTGACACGGGGTGGTCGATCCGGCTGATTGGCTGTTTTATTTTTCGGCTTTATAGGCTCTAAGGCCTCGTCATCAAATTCGGGAAGCAGCTTACGCTTTGGATAGCTCTTTGTGTGGCGACTGCACCCGTTCTTTTCTTCAGTGTCGAGCACTTCGTTCCATATAATGTTGAGTGTATTTTGCGCGGCCTTAAGCCTTTGTTTTTGCTTCTTCAGACTCCTCGTGGTGGCAATAAGCCTTCTATGGAGGTCCTCTTGCTCTGAGTTCCTTTCTGCGATGATGTGTGACTCGTCGTCCAGGCTGTTCTCCTCTCCGGAGACAGGTTGATGAGCTTTACCCTCAGCGTCGCCGTTCGCTGTTTCATCCTGCTCTGTCGCTGGGTCCATGTGGTCGTTGCTTGCTTTGGAGTTGACCGGGGTATTATTCTTTCTTGTGCTCTTATCGCTGTTTTTGCCGAGGCGGGATTTGGAGCGGCGCTTACTTCACTGCTCTGGTTGCTTCTCGAGGGAATTATCCTCCGCTGCATCCTTTCGTTCCTCGTCATTGTTTTCTTTGGGTGTATCCACCATGTACATATCGTGTGATGAAGTGGCTGTCTAGCGCTCTGTGGGCGGTGGTTCCTGTTCCTCTCCTGCATCGTCGTCCATACCGTCGATGTCTTCAGAACCGAAACTAAGCATGTCGGTTAAGTCATCGACAGTGGCTATTAAGTGGGTGGTGGGTGGGGAATGAATTTCTTCATCGTCCACTTCCCACTCAAGCCAGACATAGTTCGACCAAGGGTCTCCTAACAAGGAGAGAGACCTCGATGAATTAAGTATGTCGCCCAAGGGCGAGTGCTGAAAAATATCCGCGGAGGTAAACTCCATGATCGGTGCCCAATCAGATTCGATAGGCACGGACGCAGGCGGTTCGGAGCCTGTGGCCGGGGACGAATCCAAGGGTCCGGCAACACAAGTCTCATAGGGGGTGAAGTCAGTATTCGGCTCTATCGCTGTTGAGTGTGCGGCCTCCGTGGCGGGGTCCATCCACCCGTCCTTGGACGACACGACCTGCTCCGGATTGAAGGCCGGTGTAGCCACAGGGGCGATCGCCCGGACACCGTCCGGCAGCAGAGCTAAGTCATGCTCGTCATGACGGTGCGGCGCACCTGACATGGGCTCGAATCCATCGAAGATCAAGTCTCCACGGATGTCGGTGCTATAGTTCAAGCTTCCAAACCTGACCTGATGGCCAGGGGCGTAGCTCTCGATCTGCTCCAGATAGCCAAGCGAGTTGGCCCGCAGTACGAAGCCGCCGAATACGAAGATCTGTTCTGGGAGAAAAACCTCACCCTGGATCGCATTGTTGCCGATGATCGAAGGAGCCATCAAGCCTTATGGTGACGACGCAGTGGAACTCTCAATGAAAGCACCAATGTCAGTGTCAAAACCGGCGGATCTCGGGTAGGGGGTCCCGAACTGTGCGTCTAAGGCGGATGGTAACAGGAGGTAGGGGACACAATGTTTACCCAGGTTCGGGCCCTCTCGATGGAGGTAATACCCTACGTCCTGCTTGATTGATCTTGATGATATGAGTATTACAAGAGTTGATCTACCACGAGATCATAGAGGCTAAACCCTAGAAGCTAGCCTATGATTCTGATTGTTGTTGTCCTACGGACTAAACCCTCCGGTATATATAGACACCGTAGGGGGCTAGGGTTATACAGAGTCGGTTACAAGGGAGGAGATCTACATATCTGAGCAGCCAAGATTGCCTTCCATGCAAAGGAGAGTCCCACCCGGACACGGGACGAAGTCTTCAATCTTGTATCTTCATAGTCCAATAGTCCGGCCAAAGTATATAGTCCGGCTGTCAGAGGACCCCTTAATCCAGGACTCCCTCAACAAGCTCGCCTTCCTATTTGCTGTCAAGGTTTGCGCCTATGACGGCGTGCCTCTCTGGGTGCTCCGGGTCCAAGGGTATCTTCTTTGTTTCCTTTGCCGGCTTGAACGAGCCTTCGACTTCCGACTCCCTGGGGTTGGGTGACATTTCCGGCTGCTTGCCGGTCATCGCCACAACCCGATCAAGGAGCCGCTTCTCAGCCGCGATCACGAGGGACTCGGCTAACCGGCTACTCTTTGCTATGGTCAGGATTCCCTTGGAGCTCGGCATCTTCATCTTCACGTAAGCATAGTGGGGGACCGCCATGAACTTGGCTAGGGCAGGCCGACCAAGTAACGCATGATAAGGGCTCTCAAGGTCCACCACCTCGAACCAAATTGGCTCTCGGTGGAAATGATTTTTGTCCCCGAAGAGGACATCTATCAGAGCCTTGCCGATTGGTGAGCAGGAAAGGCCAGGAACTATGCCATGGAAAACAGTCCGGCTGGGCTGAATATGTCTCTGCTTGATTCCCAACTTCTCCATGGTATCTCTGTATAGAATGTTGATGCCGCTGCCGCCATCTATCAGAACTCGCGAGAAGCGAGCAGCTCGCCTCTCGGTGGCAAATTTGGCATCAAACACCAGAGCATAAGAGCCGGGATTGGGCATCACCTCCGGGTGGTCGACTTGGCTCCAGCTGATGGGCTTCTCAGACCAATGCATGAATTCCGGGGTTTCTGATGCCACCGCATTTACTTCTTGTTGCTGCTGCCGTCTGTTGTGCCTGTCATCGGCCATGCTGGTAAACACGACATAAGCCCCATGTTCTTCAGGATAATCATCATGTATGGCATTGACAGGCCGAGCCGCCGGCTGCTGGGGGGAGGAGGCGGCGGGCCGGCTGGCGGAGGGGGCTGGAGTCTGTCACCCTTGGCGATCCTGGTGAGCTAGTGGCACTTCTGAGTGGTGTGATTGGACGGCTTCGCACCGCTGTGGAACTTGAAGGGCGCATCGAGAGTCTGTTCGTACGAGAAAGCGGACAGCCAGTTGGGCTTGCTGCCCTTCTGGCGTTTGGGAGGAAGCTGCCCTTCTGCCTGCTGATCTTCGACTGTTGCCACCTGCCGGCTGGTGGGAGCCGGCTGCATGGCCTTGCGCTTGTTGTCGTTCAGTTGCTGTCGCCGACTCGCCTCACCAGCCGGGGTCCGAGCAGCCTGAGGGGCCACCTTGCCTGACACATTGACTTGAATCTCCGTCTTCATGGAGGAGTCGGCCGTGGCGTACTTGTCTGCTATGATTAGCAGTTCGTCGAGGGTCGCCGGCTCGTCGCAGAGAAGCTTGTGCTTGAGGAGGGTGCCCTCTCGGCACCCGGCGGTGAAGTACTCGATGGCCTGCACCTCGTGCACGCCCTCGCAAGAGTTGCGCAACTCGGCCCAACGCGTGAGATAGTCGCGAGTCG